>NC_053023.1:654203374-654435428 GCF_003073215.2 Triticum urartu | reverse complement strand
ACTTGCCGGAAATGGTGGGGACGGTGGCCGGAGCAGCGGGGAGAGGCCGGGGCCGGAGGAGAGGACGACGTGGAGGCGGCGGGGCGGCGCCGGCAGCCCGCGGCGGCGTGGGGCGCGGCCCGCGTCGTCCCGGCGAGGCGGCGGCGGCAGCAGCCGGGCTCGGTGGCGGCGGCGGCGGCGGCCGGCGTGCGGTGGCGCGGAGGAGAGACAGCGGCGCGAGGCGCGAGGAGGCGCTGGGCGGCGGCGTGGGCCTCGGGGGCCGGCCACGGGCCTCCCGGGCCTGGCGGCGGGGATGTGGTCCGGTGCCACGTGGCGGCGTGGGAGTGGCGGCGGAGAAATGTCCGGCCGGGTCGGACGTGTCCGGCTCGGTGCGGAGATGTTTTTTTTTGAACTAGGGTTTGGACGGGGAAGACGAGATCCGAAATGGAGGGGGTATATATAGGCATAAGTGGAGCTAGGAGAGTCCAAATGAGGTGCGGTTTTCGCCCACGCGATCGTGATCGAACGCTCTAGGACATGGAGCAGAGTTTGGTGGGTTTTGGGACTAATTTGGGGGGTGTTGGGCTGCAACACACACGAGGCCTTTTCGGTCCCTCGGTTAACCGTTGGAGTATCAAACGAAGTCCAAATGACCCGAAACTTGACAGGCGGTCTACCGGTAGTAAACCAAGGCCGCATGGCAAGTCTCGGTCCAGTCCGGAAATGTTTGAACCCCACACACAAAAGAAGGCTAGAAATGACCACCGGAGGAGAACGAAGCGCCGGAATGCAAAACGGACAACGGGGAAAATGCTCGAATGCATGAGATGAACATGTATGCAAATGCAATGCACGTGATGACATGATATGAGATGCATGAAAAAGAAAACAACACACGGAGACAAAGACCCGAACCCGAGAAATAAATATAACTTAGCGCCGGAGACGGCAAGAGTTGGATACAAATATGGAAAGTATATCTGGGGCGTTACATAAGCATCGCTACGGGTGAGAAATTCTAATCGTAGTCAACTCCTTTAACTTGTGAAAAGACTCTTTCCCACAAGTCGAGCTTCATAGACGGTAACATTACCGCCCACGTCCGTCTTCTTCTTAAAGATCCATTTATCACAATGGCTTGCCAATCATTGGGCAAGTCCACCAAAGTCCATACTTTGTTCTGATACATGGATCCTATCTCGGATTTCATGGCTTCTAACCATTTGTCGGAATACAGGCCCACCATCGCTTCTCCATAGCTCGTAGGTCCATTGTTGTCTAACAACATGATATCTAAGACAGGATTACCGTACCACTCAATAGTAGTACATATCCTTGTTGACCTACGAGGTTCGATAGCAACTTGATACGAAGCTTCATGATCACTATCATTAACTTCCTATTCAACAGACGTAGGCGCCATAGAAAACATCTTTCTGTGTTGCATCACTCTCTGGTTGAAGTAAAGGTTCGACAACCTCATCAAGTTCTATCTTCCTCCCACTCAATTCTTTCGAGAGAAACTCCTTCTTGAGAAAGGACCCGTTCTTAGCGACAAAAAATTTGCCCTCGGATCTGAGATAGAAGGTATACCCAACTATCAACTTTGGGTATCCTATGAAGATGTGTTTGTCCGCTTTTGGGTTCGAGCTTCTCCGGCTGAAGCCTTAAGCATCGCAGCCCCAAACATTAAGAAACGACAACTTTGGTTTCTTGCCAAACCATATTCATACGACGTCATCTCAACGGACTTAGATGGTGTCCTATCTAAAGTGAATGCAGCTGTCTCTAATGCATATCCTCAAAATGAAAACGGTAGATCGGTAAGAGACATCATAGATCGCACCATATCTCATAAGGTTCTATTACGACGTCCGGACACACCATTACCCTGTGGTGTTCCAAGTGGCTTCAACTGTGAAACAATTCCACAATGTCTTAAGTGATTGCTAAACTCATAACTCAGAAATTCTCATCGATTAGATCGTAGGAATTTGATCTTCTAATTATGATGGTTCTTAACTTCACTCTGAAATCGCTTGAACTTTTCAAATGTTTCAGACTTGTGCTTCATTAAGTAAATATACCTATATCTACTCAAATCGTCAGTGAAGATGAGAAAATAGCGATATCCACCGCACGCTTCAATTCTCATTGGATCACACGCATCAGCATGTATGATTTCCAACAAGTCACTTGCCTGTTTGATTGTACCTGAAAACGGGGTCTTAGTCATCCTGCCCATGAGGCATGGCTCGCATGTGTCAAGCGATTCAAAATCAAGTGACTCCAAACATCCATCGACACGGAGTTTCTTCATGCATCTTACGCCAATATGACCTAAGCGGTAGTGCCACAAGAAAGTGGTACTATCTACATCTTTTGGCGTGAACATGTGTATTACCACGACCGAGATTCACTGAACCATTCACATAGGGTGCATGACCATGAAAGGTATTATTCATGTAAACAGAATAACCATTATTCTCTAACTTAAATGAATAACCGTATTGCAATGAACATGATCTAATCATATTCATGCTCAACGTAGACACCTGATAACATTTATCTAGGTTCAATACTAATCCCGAAGGCAGATGGAGCGTGCGATGGTGATCTCATCAACTTTGGAAACACTTCCAACACACATCGTCACCTCGCCCTTAGCCAGTCTATAGCTTTTGCTTCAAGTCACCAATAATAGCAACTGAACCGGTATCCAATACCCAGGTGCTACCAGGAGTACTAGTGAGGTACGCATTAATAACACGTATATACTTTGTTGAAGTTGCCAGCCTTCTTATCTACCATGCATTTGGGGTAATTCCGCTACCAGTGACTGTTCCCCTTACAATAGAAGCACTTAGTCTCGGGTTTGGGTTCAACCTTGGGTTCCTTCACTGGAGCGCAACTGGTTTGCCATCCATGAAGTTTCCCTTCTAGCCCTTGCCCTTCTTGAAACTAGTGGTCTTGTTAAACCGTCAACACTTGATGCTCCTTGATTTCTACCTTTTGCGGTCTTAAGCACCGCGAACAGCTCCGGGATCAACTCCATCCCTTGCATGTCATAGTTCCTCACGAAGATCTAGTAGCTTAGTGACAGTGGCTAGAGAACTCTATCAATCACTATCTTATCTGGAAGTTTAACTCCCACTTGATTTAAGTGATTGTAGCACCCAGACATTTTGAGCACATGCTCACTAGCTGAGCTATTCTCCTCCATCTTGTTGGCAAAAGAACTTGTCAGAGGTCTCATACCTCTCAACACGGGCATGAGCCTGAAATCCCAATTTCAGCTCTTGGAACATCTCATATGTCTTATGGCATTCAAAACGTCATTGGAATCCCGATTCTAAGCGTAAAGTATGGTGCACTAAACTACCAAGTAGTCATCAGGATGTGTCTGTCAGGTGTTCACAATATCCACATACGACGTTGTAGGGGTTTTCACATCGAGCGGTGCATCAAAGACGTAAGCCTTCTGTGTAGCAGTGAGGACACTCCTCGGACTACGGACCCAGTCCGCATCATTGCTTACAGTATCTTTCAACTTAGTCTTTCTCTAGGAACGTATTGAAACAGGGAGCTACAACGTGAGCTATTTATCTACAACATATTTGCAAAGACAATTTAGACTATGTTCATGATAATTAAGTTCATCTAATCAAATTATTTAATGAACTCCCACTCAGATAGACATCCCTCTAGTCATCTAAGTGATGCATGATCCGAGTCAACTAGGCCGTGTCCGATCATCACGTGAGACGGACTAGTCATCATCGGTGAACATATTCATGTTGATCGTATCTTCTATAGGACTCATGTTTGACCTTTCGGTCTTCCGTGTTTCGAGGCCATGTCTGTACATGCTAGGATCGTCAAGTCAACCTAAGTGTATTGCGTGTGCAAATCTGGCTTACACCCATTGTATTCGAACGTTAGAATCTATCACACCCGATCATCACGTGGTGCTTCAAAACAACGAACCTTCGCAACGGTGCACAGTTAGGGGGAACACTTTCTTGAAATTATTGCGAGGGATCATCTTATTTAAGCTACCGTCGTTCTAAGCAAATAAGATGTAAAACATGATAAACATCACATGCAATCAAATAGTGACATGATATGGCCAATATCATTTTGCTCCTTTTGATCTCCATCTTCGGGGCGCCATGATCATCATCGTCACCGGCATGACACCATGATCTCCATCATCATGATATCCATCATCGTGTCTTCATGAATTCGTATCGTCAGCTATTACTTCTACTACTATGGCTAACGGTTTAGCAATAAAGTAAAGTAATTACATGACGTTTAAGTTGATACACAGGTCATAAATAAATTAAGACAACTCCTATGGCTCCTGCCGGTTGTCATACTCATCGAAATGCAAGTCATGATTCCTATTACAAGAACATGATCAATCTCATACATCACATATATCATTCATCGCATCCTTTTGGCCATATCACATCACAAGGCATATGCTGCAAAACAAGTTAGACGTCCTCTAATTGTTGTTGCAAATTTTTTACGTGGCTGCTATAGGTTTCTAGCAAGAATGTTTCTTACCTACGCCAAAACCACAACGTGATATGCCAATTTCTATTTACCCTTCATAAGGACCCTTTTCATCGAATCCGGTCCGACTAAAGTGGGAGAGACAGACACCCGCTAGCCACCTTATGCAACTAGTGCATGTCAGTCGGTGGAACCTGTCTCACGTAAGAGTACGTGTAAGGTTGGTCCGGGCCGCTTCATCCCACGATGCCACCGAATCAAGATAATACTAGTAACGGCAAGTAAATTGAAAAAATCGACACCCACAACAACTTGTGTTCTACTCGTGCATAGAAACTACGCATAAACCTGGCTCATGATGCCACTGTTGGGGATCATAGCAGAAATTTAAAATTTTCTGCGCATCACCAAGATCAATCTATGGAGTCATCTAGAAATGAGGGAGAGGGGAGTGCATCTACATACCCTTGTAGATCGCAAGCGGAAGCGTTGCAAGAACGCGGATGAAGGAGTCGTACTCGCTGCGATTCAGATCGCGCTTGATTCCGATCTAAGCATCGAACAACGGCGCCTCCGCGTTCAACACACATGCAGCCCGGTGACGTCTCCCACACCTTGATCCAGCAAGGGGAGAAGAGAGGTTGGGGAAGACTCCATCCAGTAGCAGCACGGCGGCGTGGTGGTGAAGGAGGAGTGTGGCAATCCTGCAGGGCTTCGCCAAGCACCGCGGGAGAAGAGGAGGACTTAGGAGAGGGGGAGGGCTGCGCCGGAACTTGGGTGCGGCTGCCCTCCCACCCCCCACATATATATAGGGGCAAGGGAGAGTGGGGCCGGCCCCCTCAGATCCAATCTGAGGAGGGGGCGGCGGCCAGGGGGGTTGCCTTGCCCCCTAAGGCAAGGGGGGCGCCCCCCTTTAGGGTTCCCCAAAACCCTAGGCGCATGGGCCCTAGGGTGGAGGCGCCCAGCCCACTAAGGGGCTGGTCCCTCTCCACACACAGCCCATAGGGCCCTCCGAGGCAGGTGGACCCTCCCGGTGGACCCCCGGAACCCCTTCGGTGGTCCCGGTACAATATCGGTAACCCCCGAATTATTCCAGTGACCGTATGATGACTTCCAATATATAAATCTTTACCTCCGGACCATTCCGGAACTCCTCCTGATGTCCGGGGTCTCATCCGGGACTCCGAACAACATTCGGTAACCACGTACATCTATTCCCTATAATCCTAGCGTCATCGAACCTTAAGTGTGTAGACCCTACGGGCTCGGGAGTCATGCAGACATGGCCGAGACAACTCTCCGGTCAATAACCAACAGCGGGATCTGGATACCCATGTTGGCTCCCACATGCTCCACGATGATCTCATCGGATGAACCACGATGTCAAGGATTCAATCAATCCCGTATACAATTCCCTTTGTCTATCGGTATGATACTTGCCCGAGATTCGATCGTCGGTATCCCGATACCTTGTTCAATCTCGTTACCGGCAAGTCTCTTTACTTGTTCCGTAGCACATCATCCCGTGATCAACTCCTTGGTCACATTGTGCACATTATGATGGTGTCCTACCGAGTGGGCCCAGAGATACCTCTCCGTTACACGGAGTGACAAATCCCAGTCTTGATTCGTGCCAACCCAACAGACACTTTCGGAGATACCCGTAGTGCACCTTTATAGCACCCAGTTATGTTGTGACGTTTGGCACACCCAAAGCACTCCTACGGTATCCGGGAGTTGCACAATCTCATGGTCTAAGGAAATGATACTTGACATTAGAAAAGCTTTAGCATACGAACTACACGATCTTGTGCTAGGCTTAGGATTGGGTCTTGTCCATCACATCATTCTTCTAATGATGTGATCCCATTATCAATGACATCCAGTGTCCATGGTCAGGAAACCGTAACCATCTATTGATCAACGAGCTAGTCAACTAGAGGCTTACTAGGGACATGGTGTTGTCTATGTATCCACACATGTATCTGAGTTTCCTATCAATACAATTCTAGCATGGATAATAAACGATTATCATGAACAAGGAAATATAATAATAACCAATTTATTACCGCCTCTAGGGCATATTTCCAACAACAAGTTCATTAAATTTTAATTACAACATGAGCCAATCAATGTTTCAGAACTACACATAGCATCACTACTTCCGACTCGACTCATGGGAACGGAGCGTGGATGAAGCCACCGTCTGTCGTGATGGTCATGAAATCGCGGGCGTTGTCAACCTGCATTTGTAGCGTTGTGTCTATCTCACTGTTGGACGGTTGATATCTGAGGTAGAACTGCCCTGAGGTATGAAGGACATCTTGATGGATGATGTCCGCAAACTCCGACTGGATGCGAAAGAATTCTTGTCTGATGTCCGCGTCCTGGATTGCCGACAAGCTCGCAGCCCAATCTTTGAGATTATCTGGTAGCAGAAGGTGATGATGGTCCCGTACGATCGCCCGCATGTGATGGAGGGCGTAGTAGGCATCCTTCTGACCGCCAGGTGGCTTCTTGACGCAGCAGAACTTAGTATTGTGGGCGAACACGTGCCTGCCGTACCTATGAACTGGCCTAGTGAAGGTGCCTCCAGATTTGGCGTAGCCGGGGAGAACATCATCAAGAACTTTCTTGATATTTGTGTAGTCTATCTTGGAGTCATGGTTCAGGTCGAAATACATGGCCATGGAATATTTCAGGCTTAAGAGGATGAGTGTGCAATGTGTGTCACTGCACAGAACACAGAATGTTAGAAAAAAGAAAGAACGATCGAAATCTAAGAAATCATTTGTTTCGGGGCGGTTAAGGGATGACTTACTCGAGAAAGTAAGACACGAGGAAGTTATCCTTATCTGGGTTTGCCAGAATGACGCCTTCGAGGTGTGAACTCGTGACTTGGCGGTCCCCAGCGCTGCCCAAGAGCTTGGCACGCATGTAGAAGGGGTCGACTATCACGATGTCCGGGGTCTTGTCTCTAATGATCCGCATCTCCATACTCAGCGAAAACAGCCGAACGAAGGTGTAGTGCAGCGGATGAAGGTTAAACATAGCAAAGATGTCATCAAACCGCAGGACGATCGTACCTTTGATGGCGCCATCCACAAAGCCCTTGCCCTCTAGCACCTTGGCCACGAAAACCGGGTATGCCACATCATTCTCTCTAAGACGCCGCTTCTCCAAAGAAAGAACACTGTCATGCAGACTCCGCATAGCACCGGTTGCAGCATTGAGCATATTTGTTGGTAGCATCGCCCTACCCGCCACATGCACCCTCCTCGAGATATCCTTAGATGAAGGTGGCCCGTCCTGAGCACAGATCGTACTCGGTGCCGGCTGGCTCGCACCCTTGTTACTCTTTCTTTTCCGTCCCTTCTTCTTCTGTTGTAATGGGACCGAGTTCTGCTCACAGACCGCCTTCTTGAGTGTGTTGGGGCTGATAATATTTGGCACCTCGGCTATCTGAGGCTCGGTGAAGTCGGCAGCTGGAGGCGTCTCCTGAGAACTGAACGCCAGACGACGCCTGTTGCAACTGGGTTTCTCCGCCGTACCACCTAGACCGCGGTCATCTTGGTTGGGTTCTTGAGAAAGAGGCCCGTAGAATTCTTCATTGTACCCATGTTCGGCAAAGTACTTATCGACGTTGCTAAATGTACGGCCGTCGTCGTTGTCGTCGTCGTCCAGATCCTGTGCCATATGCATGTTCGGATCCTGTGCCATAGGGATGTCCGGCATGTCCGGTAGCGTTGCGGCGGTCTTGCCATGTCTTGGCGCCGACACGACTGGCGGTGTTGTCTTTGGGGTGGTGTCCCCCGCCCCCAAACGAATCTGGCTCTTCGGCCAAAGCAGGGGCCAACTTAGGCAGACACTGAGGGTCATCAGATCATCTTCGTCGGCCCCGGCGGGTTGAATCGGAGGTAACAACTCGTCGCAGACTGGCAGCACCCGAACCAGTTGAACCCTATACACGGTGGGTGGCATCGGTTTACCATGGAACACGGGGTTGCCCGGTTGAACGATTTTGACCTTGGCGACATCGACCAACTCGTCGTTCACGAAGTGCAGGAGAGCGCACGAAACGTCGGCGCCGCCCTGCGAAAACATGTAGGGCGTCAGGGATGCCCAGTCAAAGGCAAGGAGATGAAGTCCTCGGCCGAGAGGCTTAATTAGTTACCGTGATGATGGCGTCGAGCTTGGCTAATGTCGAGGCACCGCCAACGGCGGGCGTGCAACTGATGGAGGGGCCGCTTGCTGGCGAGGTGCTGGCCGGCGTACACCCGGGTGCATTAAGCTCCAATGTCGGCGTCGGAGACACCAATACCGCCGCCGCCGGAGACACCAATGGTGCCGCCTGCGCATTATGCGAGTTGCTGGCCGTGAAGCTGGGAATCGGGGGCGGCCCCTGTTGGCCACCCGCAATCCACGTCGTTATCCCATGAATCAAGGTAGGCATAATGCCGGTGAGCGTCGATCCTAGTTGTTGTTGCACTTGCTCTTGGACAATCTCCGGAATCCGCGCCACTTGCGCCTTGAGTGCTTCAACCTCGCGCGACTGGCTTTCCGAGCTGGTCTTTTTCTCCTTTCGCCCACCAGCGGTATAGTATGACGACCATTTTGTTGACAAGCCTTTGTCGGCCACATGACCAGCTAACGACGGCTTAGTGAGCTTGTCCTTGTTTTCATTATGTTCAACGCCCTATTTAGAGTGCTGTCCCAAGCAGGGGTGCTCTGAGACGACCCCGCACTACTACTTTCAGTCTCCTTCGCTAGAACAAGCTCAAGCGCCCTGGTCTTCGGATCCATGGTAAGCTCCTTTGTTATCGGGTCCTCCTTGTACCGGGCCCTGACATAGTTCCTGGTCTGCTTGTCACTGCTGTATTTCTCGAAGCGGGGCAGTAGGCCTTGCTTTGCACGCTCCGCGTCCTCCTTGTCCCATATAGGCTCCGCCACTCTGTAACCGCCGAGACCGAGTTTGTGTTCCCCTAAGTTCAACTCCCGCATTTCTTTCCCCCACTGACTTGATTCGGAGGTTGCGGGGCTCTCGCAGTTGATCTTGAACTCCTTGTAGTCCTCTTCGCTGATCGAAGGATTTTTCACCTTGATCTTCTCATAACTATCACCTTTCTCAATCATTCTCTTCACCGTGCTTTTCCAAGTAGACAGGGTCGTGCGCATCCTCGTGAGGGCGGCACTGTTCACTTTATTCCCTGAGAGGCGTGTGTTTTCAAATTCAGCGGGGAACTTGTATCGTTCGTGCAGCTTCGTGAAGAGGAGGTGCGCAAATTCCCTCGGTCCTTATGCCTAAGGTTCTCGGTGTTGATCAAGACGGTGCTTCGGAGAATGCACCCGAGCTGAACCGAGTACCCCTTGACTATATGTTTGGGCTCCGTTGGATGCCCGTCGGAGTCCACTTGAGTAAATTCCTCCTTGACGGTGCGGAGCGCGTTCGGGCACCGGTCCTTCCATTGCTTCTTCGGTTGGCTGCCATCTGTGCGTGCGCCGCCATCATCAGTGGTGGCATCCTCGGTGGCACCATCAGTGGTTTCATCCCCGACGCCACTAGGGGTTGTGTAGTCAGGATCGGTGTCTTCCGCGGCGTCCTCATAGCGGTGAGGTTGTTCCTCCACCTCCTGGGACAGCTCCCAGAATTGCTTGCCGCCCGAACCGCCGGCCTCATCGTTGTGGGTCATGTTTCGCTTTAAATAGGAAAAAAGTTTGGTCAAAAAGTTGGTTATTGTCAAGGAACAAGATCATGGTCTCATCATTTAGGGTTTGTCGAGACCGAGGCATCCTAAAAGCTAAGCTTTTATCGTTTAGGGTTTGTCGACGCCGAGGCACCCTAAAAGCCTAAGCGTACATCATTTAGGTTCTCATCGACACCGAGGCACCCTATAGAAGCCAAGGTTTCATCATTTAGGGTTTGTCGACGCCAAGGCACCCTAAATGCTAAGTTAAGTTTTCATCATTTAGGGTTTATCGATGCCGAGGCACCCTAGGTTGGGCCTAATCACTTGGCACTAATCACTTGGCTCTATTGCCACCTATGCAGCAAGAATGGCGGGGCAGTTGATCCTACTTAACTAAGTACTAAGATACCCCGACCCATGCATTAGTCTCAAGTACCCCATATGTCCTATTTTTAGCAAAATCATGCTAAAATTCATGGAAAATTTCAGCATGACCTTTGCTGAAAATAGGACATATGGAGTACCTGAATTTGCCGGAACGGAAGTTAATCGACATTCCGGCAAACTCAAGGGCCTCTCGGGGTACCTGCAATATCATTATCCCCGCGTAATGAAGTCGCCAATGGGTCATTTCAGAAGATCACAAGTACAACATCATCTATAGCTTTATATTAACAAAGCATTAGCACATATACAAAAGACCACTTATGCCAACAGTATGGTTTATATCAGATTCAGAGTTAGAAACAGGAAAAACCGGTGCTTCAAAGCCTACTGGACACAATTTACATCTATCAGTACGGGATGTCCTGACTAATTTCAAGTGTTCACAGGTGAACTTGTACCATGGATGAGCCTAGTGCTTCATTAGTCAACTGAACAGAGATAACAGGGCATAACACCATACATAAAGTGATGAGCATACATACTACTGTCCAAGCAAATTAACTGAATAGTATTGTGTCAAGTTCAGTTTGAAAATTCAGTTACTGCTTGAGTGATTTGACACCAAAAATTACTCCCAAAAATTACAATGACTGTATATATTCACTGTACAGGCTGTCAAGTTCTATTTCAGCTCAAGTTTCATTACAACACAAACACTGTAATTCATCTGCTCACAGAAAAATTAATAATCAAAATCAAATTACAATAGGGGTCCCAGGTTTGACCCCATGATACGTGCTATCCTGGGATTATTCCTCTTCTGAACAAACCATCATGCATCATTTTCTAACCAAGGCATAGCTCAGGAAAACCACTTGCTTTGACCAGAACTAGCTGATTACCCCAAATCTCATGGTAAAATTAGCAAGGCAGAGCATTTCTCTTACATGACCATAGCAAGAATGACACACTACATATAATCTGGTGAGATAGCAGCAGCAATCTCAAAAAAAAGCGGAGACATCATACATACCACCTGAGCATCGCCCACAGACATCCAGGTACATCACCCACTATTATTGCCTGTAAAAAGGCCTAATATCCACTAGTATTGCCTATTGATCATATTTGTCACTAAAACAAACACTGCCACGGTCGAGGGGAGGGAGGGAGGGAATGGGGAATGGTGGAGAGAGGGAGGAAGGAGGAAGGAGGAGAGGTACCTGGTCGCCGAAGGGGTCGGGGCCGGGGTCGGGGTCCGAGCTCGTCCGGGTCCTCGCTCGCCGTGGTCGAAGGAGAGCAGGGGCCGGTGGCGGAGGACGGCAGGGGCAGGCGGGGTGGGTGCGTCGGGGCCGCGCTCACCGGCTGCTGCAGGGGCCGGAGGAGGCCCTCGCTCGTTAGAGCGAGGAGGAGAGGAGAGGAGCGGGCGGCGCGTGCTCGGCCGATCCCGTTCGGGGGGCGCGAGGGCGGCGGGGGTGGAGTCCCGCGGGGGTCGGGGCGGTGGCGTCGGGGCAGCGCAAGACCACAGCGGCGGCGGCGTCGCCGACGGCGTGCAGGCGCGGCGGATGGAGGGGGCGGAGCAAGGGGGCGGCGGCGTACGGTTGGGGTCGAGTGGGGGATCTGGCGAGGGAGGGAGGAAGGCCACAGTGTGAGGGGAATAGGTGGAGTGGGGGAGGGTTAGCAATGGCGCACCTCCCCCTAGTGCGCCATAAGTACGACGATTCTAATGGCGCACCTCCCACTGATGCACCATTAGAATTTTGTTTTAATTACTAGCCCGACTGGTCAGGTTATATTCCACCTAACCCTATCTCCATCAGAACACGCCCACTAGCCCGACTGGTCAGCATGCAGCACACACACTAGGAGGTCCTGGGTTCGATTCCCAGGCTCCCCAATTTTTGTTTTTATGCATTTAAAATGTTGTTTGATATTTATTTGTGTTTAAATATGTTCAAACTTGTTTAAATCATAACAGTGATATTTTTTTATAAAAACAGTAATAATTTTTTAAAAATATCATCAAATTTGTTATTTGAAAATATTTATGAATATGAAAAAATATCATCAAATTTATTATTTGAAAATATCATCAAATTTGTTATTTGAAAATATAATCAAATTTGTTTTTTTTGCAATTTTAGTTGCATTCATTTGTGATGGTGGAGCGGGCCGGGGAGGGTGCGGGGGAGAGGGTGCGGTGGGTCATCGGCGACGGTGGAGTGGGGGAGGGTGCGGGGGGTCGGTGGCGGCGGCCGGTGGAGCGGGGGAGATGGTGTGGGGGGTGCTCGGCGGCGAGGGGGACCGGATCTAGCGAGGTGGGATAGCGATCGAGATGGAGGGGGATCGAGATCGAGTGTCCATGAAATTTAAGAACATTCAATGGTTCAAAAAGTGCCCATGAAATACAATCGAGAAATGAAGGCTACTATTTAAATACAATCGATCTTAGCTAGCTATCTGTTCACAATCTTCTTGCCCTTCTTTTTCGCAAATGGAGTTCTTCTGTGGAACGGACGTCCTTTAGGTAGGATGGTCCTGCTTCTTCTTGTGGTGTATGCTGCTACTTCATCGTCGTCATCATTTTCGATCTTCGGGTCGCCATACTTGTCGAAGTCTTGCTCATTGGCTACTCCATCCATTCTGATGATCTTCCTTTTGCCTCTCCTCACGACAACACGACTGGGCTTTGACGGGTCGGTAATGAAGAAGCATTGGTCCACTTGGGAAGCCAGTACACATGGCTCATTTTTCGCGGTGACGTTTGCGCCCGCGGTCTTGGATTTGGCTTCGGGTATAACCATGGTGGTGAAATACCGGTCTTCTTTTAGGACGCTCTTGGCCCATCTGACACGGAACATCGGGACCTTCTCTCCAGCGTAGCTCAGCTCCCAGATCTCCTCGATCCTTCCGTGGTATCTATCCTTGTCGTTACCGGTGTAGGATTCCATTGTTACCCCGGACTTCTGATAACCATCGCTCTTCATGTCCTTGTCCTCGGTGTAGAATGTGTAGCCGTTGATATCGTACGCCTCATAGGTCATCAGGTTGTGCTCGGCGCCCTGTGACAAGGCGAATATGAGTTGTTCTTCCGCGGAAGAATCCTCATGTAAAGGGTACGACATAAGCTTCTGCTTGAACCAACGCGTGAAACATGAGTTGTGCTCTTTGATTATATCTCCGTCCGTCCTCTGTTGGCCTCGGTCATTGTACGTCTTCTCAATAAAGGTTTTGTGCTCTACCACCCAATGATCGACCATTTCTATGTGTTGTAGCGCGACTAGGTTTGCTCTTTCAAAGTCGGCGAGTCGACCCTCGAAGTTGACATGCATTTCGCGGCGACCCTCACGGTGACCCCATCCACCGAGCCTGCCGAGGTGCCTGTTGACGGGCAGACCAACGGGGTCCTCGATTCCTAGATAATTCGTGCAATAGGAGATGCACTCTTTGGTCAAAAAGCCCCTGGCTATGCTTCCCTCTGGACGTGACATGTTGCGAACGTATCCTTTGATGACACCATTCATCCTTTCGAACGGCATCATGCTGTGCAGGAACGTCGGCCCGAGTTGGATGATATCCTCCACGATATGGACCAGCAGATGCACCATTGTTGGAAATATGCCCTAGAGGCAATAATAAAAGGATTATTATTATATTTCCTTGTTCATGATAATTGTCTTTTATTCATGCTATAATTGTGTTATCCGGAAATCGTAATACATGTGTGAATACATAGACACCAACATGTCCCTAGTAAGCCTCTAGTTGACTAGCTCGTTAATCAACAGATAGTCATGGTTTCCTGGCTATGGACACTGGATGTCATTGATAACGAGATCACATCATTAGGAGAATGATGTGATGGACAAGACCCAATCCTAAACATAGCACAAGATCGTATAGTTCGTTTGCTAGAGTTTTTCCAATGTCAAGTATCTTTTCCTTAGACCATGAGATCGTGTAACTCCCGGATACCGTAGGAGTGCTTTGGGTGTACCAAACGTCACAACATAACTGGGTGACTATAAAGGTATACTACGGGTATCTCCGAAAGTGTCTGTTGGGTTGACACGGATCAAGACTGGGATTTGTCACTCCGTATGACGGAGAGGTATCTCTGGGCCCACTCAGTAATGCATCATCATAATGAGCTCAAAGTGACCAAGTGTCTGGTCACGGGATCATGCATTACGGTACGAGTAAAGTGACTTGCCGGTAACGAGATTGAACGAGGTATTGGGATACCTACGATCGAATCTCGGGCAAGTAACGTACCGATTAACAAAGGGAATTGTATACGGGATTGCCTGAATCCTCGACATCGTGGTTCATCCGATGAGATCATCGAGGAGCATGTGGGAGCCAACATGGGTATCCAGATCCCGCTGTTGGTTATTGACCGGAGAACCGTCTCGGTCATGTCTACATGTCTCTCGAACCCGTAGGGTCTACACACTTAAGGTTCGGTGACGCTAGGGTTGTAGAGATATGAATATGCAGTAACCCGAAAGTAGTTCGGAGTCCCGGATGAGATCCCGGACGTCACGAGGAGTTCCGGAATGGTCCGGAGGTGAAGAATTATATATAGGAAGTGCAGTTTCGGCCATCGGGAGAGTTTCGGGGTCACCGGTATTGTACCGGGACCACCGGATGGGTCCCGGGGGGGCCCAACGGGTGGGGCCACCCATCCCGGAGGGCCCCATGGGCTGAAGTGGGGAGGGGAACCAGCCCATAGTGGGCTGGTGCGCCCCCCTTGGCCCACCCCCTGCGCCTAGGGTTGGAAACCCTAGGGTGGGGGGCGCCCCACTTGCCTTGGGGGGGTACTCCAACCCCCCTGGCCGCCGCCCCCCTTGGGAGATCTGATCTCCAAGGGCCGGCGCCCCCCCCCCAAGGGGGCCTATATAAAAGGGGGGAGGGAGGGGCAGCCGCACCCTTAAGCCTTGGCGCCTCCCTCTCCCCTGCTACACCTCTCCCTCTCGTAGAAGCTCGGCGAAGCCCTGCTGCGGTGACTGCTGCATCCACCACCACGCCGTCGTGCTGCTGGATCTTCATCAACCTCTCCTTCCCCCTTGCTGGATCAAGAAGGAGGAGACGTCACGCTGACAGTACGTGTGTTGAACGCGGAGGTGCCGTCCGTTCGGCGCTAGGATCTCCGGTGATTTGGATCACGTCGAGTACAACTTCCTCATCCCCGTTCTTTGAACGCTTCCGCGTGTGATCTACAAAGGTATGTAGATGCAATCCGATCACTCGTTGCTAGATGAACTCATAGATGGATCCTGGTGAAACCGTAGGAAAATTTTTGTTTTCTGCAACGTTCCCCAACAGTGGCATCATGAGCTAGGTCTATGCGTAGTTCTTTTTGCACGAGTAGAACACAATTTGTTGTGGGCGTAGATGTTGTCAACTTTCTTGCCACTACTAGTCTTATTTTGCTTCAGCGGTATTGTGGGATGAAGCGTCCCGGACCAACCTTACACGTACGCTTACGTGAGACCGGTTCCACCGACTGACATGCACTAGTTGCATAAGGTGGCTGGCGGGTGTCTGTCTCTCCCACTTTAGTTGGAGCGGATTCGATGAAAAGGGTCCTTATGAAGGGTAAATAGAAGTTGACAAATCACGTTGTGGCTTTCAAGTAGGTAAGAAAACGTTCTTGCTAGAACCCTATTGCAGCCATGTAAAACTTGCAACAACAATTAGAGGACGTCTAACTTGTTTTTGCAGCAAGTGTTTTGTGATGTGATATGGCCAAAGTTGTGATGAATGATGAATGATATATATGTGATGTATGAGATGTTCATGCTATTGTAATAGGAATCACGACTTGCATGTCGATGAGTATGACAACCGGCAGGAGCCATAGGAGTTGTCTTTATTTTTTGTATGACCTGCGTGTCATTGAGAAATGCCATGTAAATTACTTTACTTTATTGCTAAACGTGTTAGCCATAGTAGTAGAAGTAATAGTTGGCGGGCAACTTCATGGAGACATGATGATGGAGATCATGATGATGGAGATCATGGTGTCATGCCGGTGACAAGATGATCATGGAGCCCCAAGATGGAGATCAAAGGAGCTATGTGATATTGGCCATATCATGTCACTATTATTATTTGATTGCATGTGATGTTTATCATGTTTTTGCATCTTGTTTACTTAGAACGACGGTAGTAAATAAGATGATCCCTCATAATAATTTCAAGAAAGTGTTCCCCCTAACTGTGCGCCGTTGCGACAGTTCGTTGTTTCGAAGCACCACGTGATGATCGGGTGTGATAGATTCCAACGTTCACATACAACGGGTGTAAGACAGATTTACACATGCATACACTTAGGTTGACTTGACGAGCCTAGCATGTACAGACATGGCCTCGGAACATAGAAGACCGAAAGGTCGAGCATGAGTCGTATAGAAGATACGATCGACATGAAGATGTTCACCGATGTTGACTAGTCTGTCTCACGTGATGATCGGACACGGCCTAGTTAACTCGGATCATGTTATACTTAGATGACTGGAGGGATGTCTATCTGAGTGGGAGTTCATTAAATAGATGAACTTAATTATTATGAACTTAGTCTAAAATCTTTACAATATGTCTTGTAGATCAAATGGCCCACGTTGTCCTCAACTTCAACGCGTTCCTAGAGAAAACCAAGCTGAAAGACGATGGCAGCAACTATACGGACTGGGTCCGGAACCTGAGGATCATCCTCATAGCTGCCAAGAAAGATTATGTCCTAGAAGCACCGCTAGGTGATGCACCCGTCTCACAGAACCAAGACGTTATGAACGCTTGGTAGACACGTGCTGATGATTACTCCCTCGTTCAGTGCGGCATACTTTACAGCTTAGAACCGGGGCTCCAAAAGCGTTTTGAGAGACACGGAGCATATGAGATGTTCGAAGAGCTGAAAATGGTTTTTCAAGCTCATGCCCGAGTCGAGAGATATGAAGTCTCCGACAAGTTCTTCAGCTGTAAGATGGAGGAAAATAGTTCTGTCAGCGA
Organism: Triticum urartu; assembly: GCF_003073215.2. Lineage (NCBI taxonomy): Eukaryota > Viridiplantae > Streptophyta > Magnoliopsida > Poales > Poaceae > Triticum > Triticum urartu. The sequence continues at coordinate 654,417,837 of NC_053023.1, read as the reverse complement.
GCACATACTCAAAATGTCTGGGTTGCATAACCGCTTGACTCAGCTGGGAGTTAATCTCCTGGATGACGCGGTCATTGACAGAATCCTTCAGTCGCTTCCACCGAGCTACAAGAGCTTTACGATGAACTTCAATATGCAGGGGATGGAAAAGACCATTCCTGAAGTATTTGCAATGCTGAAATCAGCAGAGGTAGAAGTCAAAAAGGAACATCAAGTGTTGATGGTGAATAAAACCACTAAGTTCAAGAAAGGCAAGGGTAAGAAGAACTTCAAGAAGGACGGCAAGGGAGTTGCCGCGCCCGGCAAGCAAGCTGCCAGGAAGAAGCCAAAGAATGGACCCACGCCCGAGACTGAGTGCTTTTATTGCAAGGAGAGTGGTCACTGGAAGCGGAACTGCCCCAAATACTTAGCGGACAAGAAGGCCGGCAAAACGAAAGGTATATGTGATATACATGTAATTGATGTGTACCTTACTAGTACTCGTAGTAGCTCCTGGGTATTTGATACCGGTGCAGTTGCTCACATTTGTAACTCAAAGCAAGAGCTGCGGAATAAGCGGAGACTGGCGAAGGACAAGGTGACGATGCGCGTCGGGAATGGTTCCAAGGTCGATGTGATCGCCGTCGGCACGCTACCTCTACACTTACCTACGGGATTAGTTTTAAATCTCAATAATTGTTATTTAGTACCAGCTTTGAGCATGAACATTGTATCAGGATCTCGTTTAATTCGAGATGGCTACTCATTTAAACCCGAGAATAATGGTTGTTCTATTTATATGAGAGATATGTTTTATGGTCATGCTCCTGTGGTGAATGGTTTATTCTTAATGAATCTCGAGCGTAATGCTACACATATTCATAGTGTTAATACCAAAAGATGTAAGGTTGATAATGATAGTCCCACATACTTGTGGCACTGCCGCCTTGGTCACATAGGTGTCAAACGCATGAAGAAGCTCCATGCAGATGGACTTTTAGAGTCTCTTGATTACGAATCATTTAACACGTGCGAACCATACCTCATGGGAAAAATGACCAAGACTCCGTTCTCAGGAACAATGGAGCGAGCAACCAACTTATTGGAAATCATACATACTGATGTGTGCGGTCCAATGAGTGTTGAGGCTCGCGGTGGTTATCGTTATGTTCTCACCCTCACTGATGACTTGAGTAGATATGGGTATGTTTACTTAATGAAACACAAGTATGAGACCTTTAAAAGGTTCAAGGAATTTCAGAGTGAGGTTGAGAATCAACGTGACAGTAAAATCAAGTTCTTGCGATCAGATCGTGGGGGAGAATACTTGAGTCACGAATTTGGCACACACTTAAGAAAATGTGGAATAGTTTCACAACTCACGCCACCTGGAACACCTCAGCGTAATGGTGTGTCCGAACGCCGTAATCGCACTCTATTAGATATGGTGCGATCTATGATGTCTCTTACCGATTTACCGCTATCATTTTGGGGCTATGCTTTAGAGACTGCCGCATTCACTTTAAATAGGGCTCCGTCGAAATCCGTTGAGATGACACCATATGAATTATGGTTTGGTAAGAATCCTAAGCTGTCGTTTCTAAAAGTTTGGGGATGTGATGCTTATGTCAAGAAACTTCAACCTGAAAAGCTCAAACCCAAGTCAGAAAAATGTGTCTTTATAGGATACCCTAAAGAAACTATTGGGTATACCTTCTACCTCAGATCCGAAGGCAAGATCTTTGTTGCCAAGAATGGATCCTTTCTAGAGAAGGAGTTTCTCTCGAAAGAAGTAAGTGGGAGGAAAGTAGAACTTGATGAAGTATTACCTCTTGAACTGGAAAATGGCGCAACTCAAGAAAATGTTCCTGAGGTTCCTGTACCGACTAGAGAGGAAGTTAATGATGATGATCATGAAACTTCAGATCAAGTTTCTACTGAACTTCGTAGGTCCACAAGGACACGTTCCGCACCAGAGTGGTACGGCAACCCTGTCTTGGAAATCATGTTGTTAGACAATGGTGAACCTTCGAACTATGAAGAAGCGATGGCGGGCCCAGATTCCAACAAATGGCTTGAAGCCATGCAATCCGAGATAGGATCCATGTATGAAAACAAAGTATGGACTTTGACAGACTTGCCCGATGATCGGCGAGCGATAGAAAACAAATGGATCTTTAAGAAGAAGACGGACGCGGATGGTAATGTTACCATCTATAAAGCTCGACTTGTCGCTAAGGGTTATCGGCAAGTTCAAGGGGTTGACTACGATGAGACTTTCTCTCCCGTAGCGAAGCTGAAGTCCGTCCGAATTATGTTAGCAATTGCCGCATACTATGATTATGAGATATGGCAAATGGACGTCAAAACGGCATTCCTTAATGGTTTCCTTAAGGAAGAATTGTATATGATGCAGCCGGAAGGTTTTGTCGATCCTAAGAATGCTGACAAGGTGTGCAAGCTCTAACGCTCGATTTATGGGCTGGTGCAAGCATCTCGGAGTTGGAACATTCGCTTTGATGAGATGATCAAAGCGTTTGGGTTTATGCAGACTTATGGAGAAGCCTGCATTTACAAGAAAGTGAGTGGGAGCTCTGTAGCATTTCTCATATTATATGTAGATGACATACTTTTGATGGGAAATGATATAGAGCTTTTGGACAGCATTAAGGCCTACTTGAATAAGATTTTTTCAATGAAGGACCTTGGAGAAGCTGCTTATATATTAGGCATCAAGATCTATAGAGATAGATCAAGATGCCTCATAGGTCTTTCACAAAGCACATACCTTGATAAGATATTGAAGAAGTTCAATATGGATCAGTCTAAGAAGGGGTTCTTGCCTGTGTTGCAAGGTGTGAAATTGAGCTCAGCTCAATGTCCGACCACGGTAGAAGATATAGAAGAGATGAGTGTCATCCCCTATGCCTCAGCCATAGGTTCTATTATGTATGCCATGCTGTGTACCAGACCTGATGTAAACCTTGCCGTAAGTTTGGTAGGTAGGTACCAAAGTAATCCCGGCAAGGAACACTGGACAGCGGTCAAGAATATCCTGAAGTACCTGAAAAGGACTAAGGAAATGTTTCTCGTTTATGGAGGTGACGAAGAGCTCGTCGTAAAGGGTTACGTCGACGCTAGCTTCGACACAGATCTGGATGACTCTAAGTCACAAACCGGATACGTGTATATTTTGAATGGTGGGGCAGTAAGCTGGTGCAGTTGCAAGCAGAGCGTCGTGGCGGGATCTACATGTGAAGCGGAGTACATGGTAGCCTCGGAGGCAGCGCATGAAGCAATTTGGGTGAAGGAGTTCATCACCGACCTAGGAGTCATACCCAATGCGTCGGGGCCGATCAAACTCTTCTGTGACAACACTGGAGCTATTGCACTTGCCAAGGAGCCCAGGTTTCACAAGAAGACCAGGCACATCAAGCGTCGCTTCAACTCCATTCGTGAAAATGTTCAAGATGGAGACATAGATATTTGTAAAGTACATACGGATCTGAATGTCGCAGATCCATTGACTAAACCTCTCCCTAGGGCAAAACATGATCAACACCAGAACTCTATGGGTGTTCGATTCATCACAATGTAACTAGATTATTGACTCTAGTGCAAGTGGGAGACTGTTGGAAATATGCCCTAGAGGCAATAATAAAAGGATTATTATTATATTTTCTTGTTCATGATAATTGTCTTTTATTCATGCTATAATTGTGTTATCCGGAAATCGTAATACATGTGTGAATACATAGACACCAACATGTCCCTAGTAAGCCTCTAGTTGACTAGCTCGTTAATCAACAGATAGTCATGGTTTCCTGGCTATGGACATTGGATGTCATTGATAACGAGATCACATCATTAGGAGAATGATGTGATGGACAAGACCCAATCCTAAACATAGCACAAGATCGTATAGTTCGTTTGCTAGAGTTTTTCCAATGTCAAGTATCTTTTCCTTAGACCATGAGATCGTGTAACTCCCGGATACCGTAGGAGTGCTTTGGGTGTACCAAACGTCACAACATAACTGGGTGACTATAAAGGTATACTACGGGTATCTCCGAAAGTGTCTGTTGGGTTGACACGGATCAAGACTGGGATTTGTCACTCTGTATGACGGAGAGGTATCTCTGGGCCCACTCGGTAATGCATCATCATAATGAGCTCAAAGTGACCAAGTGTCTGGTCACGGGATCATGCATTACGGTACGAGTAAAGTGACTTGCCGGTAACGAGATTGAACGAGGTATTGGGATACCTACGATCGAATCTCGGGCAAGTAACGTACCGATTGACAAAGGGAATTGTATACGGGATTGCCTGAATCCTCGACATCGTGGTTCATCCGATGAGATCATCGAGGAGCATGTGGGAGCCAACATGGGTATCCAGATCCCGCTGTTGGTTATTGACCGGAGAACCGTCTCGGTCATGTCTACATGTCTCCCGAACCCGTAGGGTCTACACACTTAAGGTTCGGTGACGCTAGGGTTGTAGAGATATGAATATGCAGTAACCCAAAAGTTGTTCGGAGTTCCAGATGAGATCCCGAATGTCACCAGGAGTTCCGGAATGGTCCGGAGGTGAAGAATTATATATAGGAAGTGCAGTTTCGGCCATCGGGAGAGTTTCGGGGTCACCGGTATTGTACCGGGACCACCGGATGGGTCCCGGGGGGGTCCAACGGGTGGGGCCACCCATCCCGGAGGGCCCCATGGGCTGAAGTGGGGAGGGTAACCAGCCCATAGTGGGCTGGTGCGCCCCCCTTGGCCCACCCCCTGCGCCTAGGGTTGGAAACCCTAGGGTGGGGGGCGCCCCACTTGCCTTGGGGGGGTACTCCAACCCCCCTGGCCACCGCCCTCCTTGGGAGATCTGATCTCCAAGGGCCGGCGCCCCCCCAAGGGGGCCTATATAAAAGGAGGGGGGAGGGAGGGGCAGCCGCACCCTTAAGCCTTGGCGCCTCCCTCTCCCCTCCTACACCTCTCCCTCTCATAAAGCTCGGCGAAACCCTGCTACGGTGACTGCTGCATCCACCACCACGCCGTCGTGCTGCTGGATCTTCATCAACCTCTCCTTCCCCCTTGCTGAATCAAGAAAGAGGAGACGTCACGCTGACCGTACGTGTGTTGAACGCGGAGGTGCCGTCCGTTAGGCGCTAGGATCTCCGGTGATTTGGATCACGTCGAGTACGACTTCCTCATCCCCGTTCTTTGAACGCTTTCGCGCGTGATCTACAAAGGTATGTAGATGCAATCCGATCACTCGTTGCTAGATGAACTCATAGATGGATCTTGGTGAAACCGTAGGAAAATTTTTGTTTTCTGCAACGTTCCCCAACAACCAGAACATCGAAGAATGCGGGCGGGAAGTACATCTCAAGCTCGCATAGTATCACCACGATCTCTTCCTGTAGCCTTCTGAGTTGCCTCACGCCAACCGACTTCCGAGAGATGACGTCGAAAAAGTTGCATAGGCCAAATAGCGTTTCACGGACGTGTGCATCCATGATCCCACGGATTGCAACTGGAAGTATCTGCGTCATCAGCACGTGACAGTCATGAGACTTCATCCCACTGAACTTCTGCTTCGCTGGGTCTAGGTATCTGCTTATCTTCCCCGCGTAACCGTAAGGAAGCTTTACTCCTATGAGGTAGGTGAAAAACTGCTCGATCTCCTCCTGACTTAGAGTGAAGCATGCGGGATGGTAGTCATTTCCGGTCTTCTTGGCCTTTTTACCTTTGCGACGACTTTCCGTGTCCTGCTTCGCCTCATCATCATCATCATTAGCATGAAGCTCCTCCCTGATGCCCATTGATTTCAAGTTTGCCCTTGCTTTCGGCCCATCTTTGGTCCTCTCTGGCATGTTGAGCAGGGTACCAAGCAGACTCTCGCACACGTTCTTCGTGATATGCATGACATCAAGGCTGTGAGGCACACGGTGGATCTTCTAGTATGGCAAGTCCCAGAAAATAGACCTCGTTTTCCATACCTTCAGCAGCGGCTCTGGCGCCTTTCACTTCTTTCCTGGCTCTGGCGGCAGTGGGCAATCTTTCCAATTTTTCAACAGCTGGTCTATTTCCTCGCCGCTCCTCATACGCGAGCGTCTTTGGGGTTCGGTTTCACCATCGAACAGATCCTTGCGTTTCCTCCATGGGTCATCGTCGCGAAGCCACCTTCGATGTCCCATGAACACGGTTTTCGAAGACCCGGGATCTCTATCTAGCTGGCGATACATTGTGTCATCCATGCACCTGACGCATCCAGAAAATCCGTGGACCACCTGCCCCGCGAGATATCCGTAACCGAGATAGTCGTGCACCGTCGTGAGCAGTGCGGCTCTCATAGGGAAATATTCTTTCTCTGCGGCGTCCCATGTATTGGCTGGCGTTTTCCACAGCGTGTCTAGCTCCTCTTTCAGCAGCCCCAGATACAGATTGATGTCGTTCCCTGGTTGTTTCAGCCCTTCAATTAGCATACTTATGTGAATGTACTTCCTCTTCATGCACAACCAGGGGGAAGGTTGTACATCCACACAAACACAGGCCAGGTGCTATGTGTGCTTCTCTGGCTGCCAAACGGATTGACTCCATCGGTGCTCGCGCCCAACACGATGTTCCTTGGATCCTTCCTAAATTCTGGGTGTTCGAAATTCAACGCTTGCCACTGGCACGCATCCTTTGGGTGACTCAGCATCTTGTCTTTTTTGTTTATCTCCGAATCATTTGCCTCATCTTCTCGCTTCTTCTCCTCCCTATCCGCGTGCCAACGCAGGAGCTTTGCTACCTTAGGATCCGCGAAATACCGCTGCAGACGAGGAGTGATCGGAAAGTACCACACCACTTTTCAAGGAGCTTTCTTCCTCTTCTTGTATCGAGTGACGCCGCACACTGGACATATGGTAGACTCCGCGTGCTCGTCCCGATAAATGATGCAATTGTTCATGCACACATGGTATTTCACGTGCGGTAAATCCAGAGGACACACGATTTTCTTCGCCTCCTCGAAACTGGTCGGACACTTGTTTCCCTTGGGAAGACGTTCATGCCAGAATGACATGTTCTCGTCGAAGCATGCGTCGGTCATTTTGTGTTTTACCTTCATCACCAGAGCCATGAGCGTTACTTTCAGGCGGGTATCCTCGGGCCTGCATCCTTCATACAATGGAGTAACCGCGTCTATCTCCAGTTGATCCAGGTTGGCTTTCTCTCGGGCGGCAGCTCTTGCGTTATCCGTCTGCTTGAGAAGCAGCTCTTGAATATGAGGGTCCTGCACCCAGCCCATCGATGGTCCATCGTTGTCTGCTCCACCGGCATCTTCATCTTCATGATCATGCCCTTCGTCTGCTCCGGCATCTTCCTCATCATCATGTCCGGCATCTTCTACATGATGACTGTCTACAGCATCACCGTTGTGATCATGTCCTGGAGATTCTTCGTCTTCTCGCCCGCCCGAGCCGCGGTGGTTGTCTTTCTGCCCTTCCTCATTTCTTGCCCGACCCCCATGGACGACTTCATAGTCATCTTCATCACCTTGCCACCGATAGCCATCCATGAAACCACGCAAGAGCAGGTGGTCCCGCACCTGCCCGGAATCCGGGTCCGCAATAAGGCTCTTCAGCTTGCATCTTCGACACGGACATCTTATCTCCATCTCGTTCTTTTGAAGCATCTCGGCCTTCGCGGAGCTCAAAAACCTATTCATGATGCCTTCGGTCATCGTGCGGACCATGCTCGCCTGCGGGGTAGAGCAAAACGATATTTTAGAACCAAGAAAAAATTTGGCATGACTTTCCCTAAAAATAGGACCAAAAAGAATGCATAGTGCCAAAATTCTCGCCGAAACGGAAATGAATCAACATTCCGGCAAAATATTGGCAACTATCGCATTTCAAATACCGGTACCTGCAAACACAAACATATATGCAACACCATAAACATATGCAACACCACGACCATACATAGATCTAGCTAGGCCACAAAAAATGCATGTGCACGTTGTTGGAGCGAGCTAGGAAGAAAAAGAAGTAGATCTACAACATGAAGATAGCTTTCCCCTTACTTACCTATCAAAAAAAGGTAGTTTCACCACTTAATTTTGATGAATCTATGGTGCAAATGAGGTGAGGAGGAGGAGGCAGCCGACAAGCTTGGAGAAGGAGGTGGAGGGAATGAAGTGGGGAAAGTGAGTGTGTAGGTGTGGCTGTCCAAAATATCTAACTGGTCCCATGTTACTAATGGCGCACCACACAGTCATGCGTCATTAGTAACCCAACATACTAATGGCGCACCTGCTGATGATGCGCCATTAGAAGTTTTGCAAAAAAAAATTCTAATGGCGCACCATGGCATAGTGCGCCATTACTAGTTTAAACTAGTAATGACGCACTATGCTACGATGCGCCATTAGTAGTTTTGCAAAAAAAAGAATAAAAAAAACAACAATAGTGTCGTTAAACTAGTAATGACGCACTATGCTACGATGCGCCATTAGTAGTTTTGCAAAAAAAAGAATAAAAAAAACAACAATAGTGTCGCACTGTGTGGCCGGTGCGCCATTACTAGTTAGCACTAGTAATGGCGCACCGTGCAGTGATGCGCCATTAGTATGTTTGGAAAAATTAAAAAAAAAACTATGTTACTAGTGGCGCACCACATGACAGGTGCGTCATTAGTGTCCATTTCATCTATAGCCCTTTTCCTAGTAGTGTGTTGCATACTATAGTTCTTTTTAGTGTTAAATTTCTGTTGAAGATGTACAAAACTTTATTGTCCAATCCGTTGGAAGTTCAGTGTAGATGCGATTCTTTTTTTGGTGGTGCAGATGTCATTGATTTGTGAAAGTACTAGTTGTTTACCCGTTGATTTGTGAGGGTTAATTATAGTCCGATCCTCCAATCATTGATAGCAGTGGAGTTCAGAGTAGCCACAACAGATTTTAAATAGCAGACTTTTGCACAAGAACAAACCCATTGATATTGTGAGTGGGTGCATTTGGAGCCGCGAGGATTCCAGAAAGGTCGCGCAGTCGCTTTGGCACATGTCCGTACAGAGCGAATTACATAAATGTCAGTTGTTGGGTCACTTGGGTTGCGTACTGGCGGACGATGGATATTCATCTTCTGGAACAAACCAATGGCGTATAATTGCTCACTAGTCTTGGTGGATAGCTAATCAAAATTCAAGTATTTCTGTACTATAGACTCCATAGTAGTAGAAGATAAGAATCTTGAACTCTGGTGGCCCCCTTATTAAGCATGTTCCATTATACTCCCTCTGTTCCAAAATAGATGACCCAATTTTATACTAACTTTGTACTAAAGTTAGTACAAAGTTGAGTCATCTTTTTTAGAACGGAGGGAGTATGAAATTGTAGAAAACATTATTACTGACCCATTATAGTTATCATAGTAAGAAATCGCAAGAGTATTTTTTGGAGACCCCTCGCACATGTGATGGAATGTAGATGAAAAGAGCATCAAAACTAATAGACTGGAGTATCATTTTTGGGAATAAAAGATCATTCAATGGGTAACTATCTTCCAATTGGTATATAGGTGTTTTTTCTTATTCCCAGTCAGATTGCTATATTTTGCTTGGACTAGATTTCGACCAATTTGATATTGTGAACTTCGTTAACTTGCTGGAACTGTACATGAGAACGAACTAATCTCATCTACCTATTAAAGTACTTGAAAGTTAAGTGCTTGTCAGTACAAGGCTGAAATTTATTACACACTAACAATATGTACCACTTCACTAGTTTTTGAGAGTTTACAATCTATTTATCCAGTAATGGCACTGAAACCAAAAATCATTCTAGATTTGCTGTAGTGAAACTATTGTGTTAGCTCTTTGCTCTTCCTCATTCAGTTGTAATAACACGCTGGTTGTAAAAAATACTGCACCTGTGTTACCTTTTGTATGTAAAAATAAGTCTGCTTGTGTGCATCTCTTTAATTTGCAACCTTAACTTGGCAGTCTTGTAATTGGGCTGATGTCTCATTTTGTTATATCAAGGTGATTAAACAATCAGCTATTTGGATTTTGGTGCAGAACACAATGTCTGGTTTGGGTATGCTGGATAGATCGCAGCTCATCAACTACTAAGCTCACCCCCGCCGTTTTGTTGGTGCATCTCAATCTGAAATGGAGGGAAGTAGTGCGATGTCACCTTTAGGAGAGCCCATAGTTCCAAAAATCGCAAACTGTGTACCAACACTATCAGGTGAGAACACACGGTCCAAAAAGGCCAATGCTAGTCATAAAATTCCATTTAAAAAAATTGATGCTCAAATGCTAGTCATAGAACTCTGTTACATCCCTCTTGCTCGATCTACTCAATTCATGGCGATACAGGGAGATTCGGTAGCTAGGGTTCTTGAGAGAGAAAGGGGATCGGAGGGGAGAGGTTACAGGAGTTGGGAGGAAAGGGGATAGTAGGTGAGATCGATTGACTGATTACAATGCCGTGCCCCAACCCCTCGGGCTCACACCTACTTATCGATCACCCACCCAGCTCCCAGGTGGCCGGGTCGAACAGCCTGTTGGGCTTCTTAGCTCTCTTGGGCCGGGCCTCCTTGTTGCCTGTCGCGGTAGTAGTAGAGGCCGTGACATCCCCCCGGTCTTCAAACATGGCTTGTCCCCAAGCCGCAGCTCCAGGAAAACGGCTCCGGAGCTCGAAGAAATCCTCCCAGGTCGCCAGCACCTCCGGTTGCGAAGACCACTTGACCTGCACTTGGGGAAGTTGCGCCTGTCCTCTGGTGACGACCCGGCGAGCGAGCACACGCTCAGGGAAATCCGGCGCCGCGTGAGCCAACGGCGGTTCCAGCAGGACGGTCACTACGTCGGTGCCTGGTGGCAGAGCTGCCCGCAGCAGGGAAACGTGGAACACCGGGTGAACGTGACAGCCTTCTGGAAGTTGGACGCGATACGCCACTGCTCCAATGCGCGCCGTCACCTGAAAAGGACCAAAGTACTTGAATGATAACTTGTGGTTAGCCCGAGCCGCGACTAAGACCTGCACATACGGCTGCAGCTTCACGTATACCCAGTCCCCCACAGCAAAACCCCGCTCCGATCAACGCTTATCCGCCTGATCTTTCATCCGCTACCTGGACCATTCCAACTGCTGCTTTAATAGGGCTGAAACCACTGCCCTTTCCTCATGCCAGGTGACCAAATCCACTGGAGCGGTGGCGGACACGTCCACGATCCCGAAATGGCGAGGAGGGTGCCCATATAGAACCTCGAATGGCAAAGCCTGCAACACAGAGTGTGAGGACGTATTGTACCAGAACTCGGCGAGGTGCAGCCACTTGAACCATCTGTGCGGGCAGGAATGAACAAAACAGCGAAGGTAGGTCTCCATGCACTGATTCACTCTTTCGGTGGTCCCATCAGTCTGGGGATGATATGCAGAAGACATCCGGAGCTCGGTCCCAGCTTGTTTAAACATTTCCTTCCACAACAGACTGGTGAAAACCTTATCACGGTTCGAGACCAAAGCATGAGGCAGCCCATGAAGCTTGTAGACTTGAGTCATGAATGCGGTTGCGACTTGCAGGGCTGAGAAAGAATGAGCAAGCGGAATGAAGTGGGCATACCTGGTCAGCTTGTCCACCACTACCATAATGCACGAATAACCCCAGGACATTGGCAGTTCTTCCACGAAATCCAGAGTCACTGTATGTCAAGCATGGGAAGGAATGGGTAGTGGTTCGAGCAATCCAGGAGGGCGAATCCGTTCACTTTTCGCTTGCTTGCAAACGCTGCAGTCTGACACAAAGTTCTCCACGTCTTGCTTCATTCCAGCCCAGGCGAACAGACGTCACAGTCTGTCATAGGTGGCATGGATGCCAAAGTGGCCCCCTGTGGCACTAGCATGAATGGCATGCAGAAGTTTCTATTGCATGGCTGGGTTCACTCCTATCCACACTCTGCCCTTGTAAAGAATCACTCCATCAAGAACAGAATAATCTGAGGCTGTGTCTCCCATCTCGTTACAGCGAAGCAAAATCTCTTTCGCGTTTGCATCAGACCGATAGCCTGCATTACTTCATCGAGCCAAACTGGCAGGGCCACTGACATAGCCGAAACTTCTGCATCTCGTCACGATAAGGCGTCGGCCACCTTGTTCTCAGCACCCTTCCTGTACATCACTTTGTATTGCATCCCCATGAGTTTGGTGTAAGCACGTCTCTGCCAGGGAGTCACCAACCGTTGATCGTTCAAATGGGACAGAGCACTTTGATCCGTGCGGATGATGAACTCGCTCCCTTGCAAATAGGAACACCAGCGATCAACGGCCATCAAGATTGCCATGTATTCTTTCTCGTAGGTGGACAAACCACGGTTCCTTGGTCCCAATGCCTTGCTGAGAAAAGCTAGCGGGTGCCCATCTTGGATTAACACAGCCCCCATGCCAAACTTGGATGCATCAGTTTCAATTTCGAATGGCCTGTCAAAACGAGGAAGAGCCAACACCGGTGCTGAGATCAACGACTATTTGAGATGGTTGAACGCCTCGTCGACCTCGGCCGACCACACGAAAACGGAGTGTTTCTTCAGCAGATTCGTCAGCGGGCGACTGATCAGCCCAAAATCACGTACAAAACGCCTATAGTAACCTGCCAGACCAAGGAACCCCCGAACTTGCTTAACTCCAGTGGGTGTTGGCCAATCTCTGACCGCTGCGATATTCTTCTCATCGGTAGCGACACCCTTCTCACTGATGACGTGTCCCAGGTAGGTGAGTTGTTGCTGGGAAAATTTGCACTTAGACGGCTTCACCTTGAGTTGATGCTTTTCCAACAGTTCAAAAACTTGTCGAAGGAGTTTGATGTGCTCTTCCAAAGTCTCATTATGGATCAGGATATCGTCAATGAACACAAGGACTCCATGCCGCAACAAAGGTCCCAACACAAAATGCATGCCCCCTTGAAAAGTTCCCGGAGCACAACACAGGCCATATGCCATCACCTTGAACTCATAGTGCCCCATATGAGTTTTGATTGCAGTTTTGTAGACATCCTCTGGCGCCATCCGAATCTGGTGATACCCAGCCTTCAAGTCCAGGTAGGTGAACCATTTGGATCCTGCCAGTTCATCAAGAAGCTCCTCAATAACTGGCATGGGAAATCAATCCTTGACGTTAGTAGCATTGAGCTGCCGATAATCCATGCAGAATCGCCAAGACAGATCTTTCTTTTGAACAAGCAGAACTGGTGAAGCAAACGGACTGTAGCTGGGCTGAATGATGCCTTGATCTAGCATCTCCTGTACTTGCTTCTCTATCTTGTCTTTCTGAAATGGGCTGTACCGATAGGGTTTGATGTTCACTGGTTGAGCGCCCGGTTTGAGCTATTTTGTGATCAAAGGGCCTTGCAGGTGGTAGGCCCTTCGGAGCCTCGAACAAAGACTGGAATTCATCGATGAGTTTGGCTATTGGTGGTGGGACCTCCATCTCAGGCTGCTGTTTCTGCTTGTTATCCACCGCCTGGAGATGAACCAATTGGTGTACATCGTTACAGCTCATCATGAAGTTCAGTTGATCCATAGTCACCGGATGGCACTCCTTGGTGTGTGGTTGTATGCCTCGCAACGTGACCTTTTTCCCGTGGTGCATGAAGGCCATCTTCTTGTCACCCCAGTGCACGTCCATAGGGCTGTGTTGCTCCAGCCAGTCCATTCCAATGATCATGTCATAACATCCCAAAGGCAAAACCTTGAGGTCTGAAATAAACTTGTGCCCTTGCACTGACCAACCACATTTTGTTATGGCTTGGTCACTGAGAAGCTGTCCCCCATCCGCTATCTTCACCTTCAGAACATTTGAGATTTTATGCACTCCCTGCAATCGGCCGGCCAGATCTGAACTGACAAAACTGTGCGAACTACCTGAGTCAACAAGCATCAACACCTGCTAATTCTGAATCTTCCCTTGCAACCGCAGAGTCTGGGGTGCAACTGAGCCTTGCACTGCTGCCCTAGAGATGGTGTGACATTCACTTGCAGTATCTGAATGTTCCTCGTCCATTAAGCCACTGGACAGACCCAACACATCAAACATCTCTTGCACCACATGAAGTTGCACTGCTGCTACACACTTGTGCTCTCAACTCCATTTCTCTCCACACATATAGCAGAGGCCTTTGGCTCGACGATAGGCTCGCAACGTTGTCAGTCGATCTTCCATCGAGCTGTTTCCCTTCAGGCCATCGGCAGCTGCTCCACGACGTTCATCTGCCGGTGCACCGACCGCAGGTGGTGGCCGTCCAGGAGGTGCCGGCAACGGCATGGCCCCTTTGAGATGGGCCCGGCTGCTCATGCCATTGCCTGTGATGCTCTTCAAGCGCCTGGGCTCCCGTCTCTTGGAAATCTCCAGCGCCTCTTCCTGTAAATAAGCCAACGAAACAGCAGTATCGAGGTCTTTTGGATTATGAACCAAACCAACAACGCGGATATCATCACGCAACCCATCGACAAACCGCGAAGGAAACAGAGCAGGATCCCAAGTAGTACTGTGGGCTAACAAAGAATGCATTATTTTCGTGAACTTAGTGGTGTAATCAGTCACGGAGTCAGTTTGCCTCAGATGAAACAACTGACCCAACAGCACCGTGAACTCATTCCGCTCAAACTGCTCACAGACTATGGTGCAAAAGTGTTCCCACTCCATGTGTCGCAGATCGAAATCACTGTTTTCGAGCCACACCATTGTGGCCCCAGTGAAATGCATCGCAGCTGTGTCCACCCAAAGCACCGGATCTAATCGGAAGACGCGGAAGTACGACTCGCAGTTTCGTTTCCAACTGCGAGGGCGTTCCCCTCAGAATTGAGGGAAATCCATCTTAGGCCTCGGAATGACAGAATTGTGGTGGCGGTAAGGGCTACGAGATCATGGAGGCAAAGGACTGCCAGATCTGGACATGCCCCTCAAAGGAGACCGCCCTGGTGCTCGCGAGCGATGATCAACCGAAAATTGCCCCGTAGAGGAAAGGAAATTTGGGGATGGTGCCATACCCGTGAGCGAAGGTGGGACTAGAGTGGTGATCACTCCAGAGCCGACCCCCCGGTGAGCTTGGTCGACGCGGTGGCCTTCAGGCCCTTGGAGGCTGCTGCCGGCTTGATTTTGCGGCGCGCCTCTCGGTCGATGGAAGATGGGAGGCAGATCCCCCGGTTTGAGACCGAGCACGTACGGGGTTCCGCGCGATGACGTCCAGCTCCTTGTGCACCCCGCCCAACTCCTGCTGCACGTCGGAGAGCGATTTCTCCAACGTAGGCTTCCAGGCGGCCAGATCGGCCACCACCGGCTGGATCTCGGCGATGATGGTGGTCGTCGCCGCCACCGCCTTTTGGATGGCCGTGTTCTGCTCCTGGATGGCCTTGAGCGCCGCCGCCATCTCCTCCACTCTCTGCTCCATCTCGTCGGCTTGTCGCTGCTGGCGCGTGGTGAACGTCGGCTTCTTCAAGTAATCCGGTAGCTCTGATACCATATGTTACGTCCCTCTTGCTCGATCTACTCAATTCATGGCGATACAGGGAGATTCGGTAGCTAGGGTTCTTGAGAGAGAAAGGGGATCGGAGGGGAGAGGTTACAGGAGTTGGGAGGAAAGGGAAGAGTAGGTGAGATCGATTGACTGATTACAATGCCGTGCCCCAACCCCTCGGGCTCACACCTACTTATCGATCACCCACCCAGCTCCCAGGTGGCCGGGTCGAACAGCCTGTTGGGCTTCTTAGCTCTCTTGGGCCGGGCCTCCTTGTTGCCTGTCGCGGTAGTAGTAGAGGCCGTGACAAACTCCATTTAAAAAATTATTTGTTTACACTATTTAATCCACATTATAGAATAGTCATAAAGTCCATTTAAAAAATTCGAAACCATTTATTTCTCCTTACTATGTATGCTTTGTTATGTAGATGTAGGAAACTTTTATGTTGTTGTGTACTCCCTCCGTTTCTAAATATAAGCCCTTTTAGAGATTTAAATATGCACTACATACGGATGTATATAGACATATTTTAGAGTGTAGATTCACTCATTTTGCTCCGTATGTAGTCCATATTGAAATCTCTACAAGGTCTTTTATTTAGGAATGGAGGGAGTACATTGGAGTAAGAGTGAAATGGGACCTCATCAAACCCATAAATAGATATAATGTTCGTTCTAGATAGTAACAATACCCAAATGAATTAGCTGGCATTTGAATTATCTTTCCACTCACATATTCGAGAGAACGTTGTAGGAATTTCATCTCCCCACTATGGCAGAAATTATACCTGATCAAATTGTTATTGCAAGTTTAGTAATGATATTAAGTAAAGTGTACAAATTACAGTTCTCTTCCTGCTAGTGAAATGATATTTTTACTCATTAGATCAGCTCAGGAGCAAATAATTTAAGTATGGATGTGTGGGACTTACACGGTCTTGTGCTCTGATTCAGACTTTGTTTGGTGTCATCTTACCAGCACATAAACCTCGATGAGCAAGAAGCCAGCACCGAAGATGCTCATGTCCAAGTGACCAGATTACCAGGAGAGAGCAAGTCTTGCTTGATGCCAAAACCCCTGTAACTGAGTGATCTTTCCACTCTGCTTTGCACTGAGTTTGTATCAGAGTTGTAGATCATGGACCAATCCTTGCTGAGAATTGAAATCAGAGTTATGTAATTCTGCATATGGTAGTTGTTAACCTGTTGTATGCATGTTTCTACTTATTAATTCTGCCTGTAATAAGCGTAGATTATTCCCGGATCTTTGTTGCTTCGCTTCCTGCCATGCTTTTGCTATTGGAAAGAATTATTGTGTTCCTGCATATAAGAGCTGTTCGGATGATGGATATTTAAAAAAAAAAAGATGATGCATGTTTCTACTTGAGTCACTTTTGTTCATTTGGTTAACGATTTTGCTTGGGATGGTCCAGTTTGACATATACTTGAATGAGATATCTCAAATTTCAAGTGTATACAAATATTGTAATATATATTGACAAAATTTTTATGGGTCGACAATTTCATTTTTCTTTGGTAATCAGTGATCTAGTAGAAGCCATTATGTACTTAAGTATACATGAAATAGATATGTGCAAAGATGGGGCAACGTTGAGAGGATCTGAAAACTAGTCTTATTTACTGAGAACAAACCAATGAATATGAGAAAGTTAAGGTCATTACTTAAAAGTCATGTTTCATATGTACACATTATAGGGGGGTTTCCATAAAATGTCCATTAAGTGGCCTGGGATGTCTCCGCGAGAATATGGGCCATCCATATTGGATCCAACGGTCCAGAACAATTTTTCCTATTTTTGCACAGCAAGCCTATTTTCTATTGTCGCTCATTCTATTGTTGTTGTTGGCCACGCGCTCCCCAATCTATTCCAACCGCGGCGATGAAACGTGAAACGTATTGGAGCTAGAAAAATTCAAGGTGTTGCTTAGCCGGTGACTGGATGCACCAACATCGTTATATGGTCAAAATGGGGCTGAATGCCCTATGCTTTCTGTGTGGCGGGAATGCCAAACAGAGCTCATGTACCCTCCTTTGCTTTATACGCATTTTGGAAGCGTGTAGAAAGCTGGTTCGAAGGAGACATGTGTACGGAGGATGCATGGACGGCATCCAGTAGGATGGTGCTGCGCTGCCCGTATCCCGCTCTAGCATACAAAACGTAGACAACTCACCTAACGGAGAGAAATGGTTTGTAAAGGTTTCCTGGGTCTACCAGCCTATAGTTTCCAGGGTGACGAATGAAAAAGCCATCATGTCAAAGGATAATCGCCAGGTCATGAAAAACAAATGGAAGAAGGCATATGCGTCCCGTGACGTAACAAGCGGTGATCAAATGAGAACTCGAGAAGGCCAAGACATTTGGCGACATAGAGCTTGAAAAGAAGAGGTTGCAACTCGCACGGGACGCGAAGAATGCGAGGACCATATTGGCAAACGGAACCCTCTTGAATGAGCATGCGAATAAGTGGCTTGCGGATAAGAAGAAAGAGATCAACGAATGTAGAGAGTACGAGGCGGTGAAGGCGGTTGCGACACGGATGCAGGCGGAGGAGACAGCCTGGATGCAGGCGGAGCAGGCAACCCGGATGCAGGCGGAGCAGGACGAGCAGGGCGCATTCCGTCTGTAGCACGACGCATTCCGTTCGGACCAGGCGCCCGGCCAGTGATCCGATGCCATCCAGCATGTTCAGACATTAATTTCATTTTGACATGTCCGATTTGTTGAACTATGATTTGCTTTGCTTTGTTTCAAACTTTTGAATTCCGATAATTTGTATCGTACGATCTACGTGCATGGATTGTATGGATTTAAGGATCAAAATTTGAGATATGTAAATATGCGGCGCAACATATGAGGGGCCGGCGGATGTTGTTCACGGACGCGCCCGCAGGGCTGGTCCTGACATTTTAGGGCCGGGGTGAAATTATAATTGGGGGCCCCTTAAAATTTTCTACGAGCGATCGTTGATGCAAAGTCATTTATAATGGTCTCATCCTCAATCCGTCCTCCTGTTAGTTGTACTATTAAGGTGAACGTAAACGCCATGTTGGGCCAACAAGGTTGCAAGGCTATGAAGGCATCCATCACAAGGATCCATGAGCTTTGATTTCATGGGAGCATCAAAGTGTCATCTTTGTTGACATTCGGAACCCTCGGACGGCGGAAGCGCTACCATGCCAGGAAGTGATTTTGATGGCGACGTATTTGCTCGTTCATAAAGCGGGAATTGCTAATACCCTCTCTTGGCTCCGGGTCATCAATACCCCCAAGATGGTTCAGTGCGCCATAATGGCAGACCACAAAGGAGATTACGGCGAGAAGCAAAGCATTTGAAGACATCTCCTTTTCTTTACGGGTGAATATCTTCATATAAAGAGGCACACATGCTAACGATCTCTTCACTATGAGATGAGGTTAATCGCTGTCTATGGCAAACAGCTTCGCGCTTCGCTTAATGGCCTTTGTATCACAAAGTCTACTTAACTAAAATAGATATGGTTCTCAAAGAACTAATCACGATGTTCTAAAAGAACTGTTAAAAAACAATTTACTAAGATGATATAAGAACATAAGCAAGAATATGCACATCAATTTTAATAAGTACGAACTAGATATTATAGTTTTACCATGCCAGACCCAGCTGTTGGAGTGATAACCAAACTTCTGATGCTACTCCCTGCACGAATTTATGAGATAATTAAATATAATCATAGATCAGATCACACACATGAGAGGGAGGGAGAAACTCAAACGGAAACCTAATTCTACCCATGCATACTCACCTGAAGATGACCCTTCAGATGGTAAATCGTGAAGCCCTTCAGCCTTCACCCTTGACTCCCGTCGCTGCCATGAAGCAAAATTACCAGGAAACAGAAAACTCAACAAATTATCACCATTTGGCCTTCAAAAATGGATCGATCTTGGCACTGTCTAGCCTTCAAGCTGTCCGAGCACGACAACGTCGACAAATCGATCATGGAGTTTAATAGTCCACCGGAGGCGGCACTTGGGGTAGATGGTGAGGACGACTTGGATGTGTGGCTGGAGTCATCGTGACTCACGATCTGGGCAACAAAGAAATCAGCCGCGCAATCATCGTGAACTACTCAATTTACTCGCTTGGAAAGAAAACATGGTGCGTTATCGCTACATTTTTTAGTCCTGGTCCTTCTCTCCTTGGGGCCTGGGCTGGGCTAGCTGGGGGCCCCTGGATTTCAGGGGCCCGGGGCGGCCGCCCCTACTGCCCCCCCTCAGGGCCGGCCCTGTGCGCCCGCAAGTGTATAGGTGCAGGATTTGCCAAGTTCGGTTGTAGATGCTCTTATCCTTTTTTGCTTTATACTTTTTTGTTGTTGTTGAGAAGGACTTTAAAAGCATTTTGGAAGCGTGTACAAGGTTGGTTCGAAGAAGATATGTGTACGGACGATGCATGGACGGCATCCAGTAGGGTGGTGCTGCCCGTATCCCGCTCTAGCATACAAAACGTAGACAACTCACCTAACGGAGAGAAATGGTTTGGAAAGGTTTCCCTGGTCTACCGGCGGGCCTATATATAGCTAGTCCGTACAAACAAGCTGGGGCATCGCGTGAATCAATCTGTGGTTGAGTTGGTTAGGTAGACAGTGGTATCCCCAACCCACCAGGGTTCAAATCCTGATGCTCACATTATTCCTGGATTTATTTCAGGATTTCCGACGATGCGCTTTCAGTGGGAGGAGACGTTCCCGTCGACGACGAGGCGCCTACGGTGACTTTGTAAATCTCAAGATGATATGCCGGCTCAGTCTCTCGGAGGTGCTCATAAGGGTAGGGTGTACGTATGCGCGTGTATATGAGCGCTTGTGTCTGTACTGATGTTCAAAAAAAAAGCTGGGCCATCGCAAGGACACTGGCACGCCCAGTGACCGGTGTGTACAAGGTGCACAGACAACATTCGGTAGGGTGGTGCTACTCGTATCCAGCTCTAGCGACACAAACCTAGACAACTCACCAACCCTATCGGCTTCGCAAGGCCCTGGCCCATGCCTACGCAGTGACGAATCAGACGCGTCGCGCTCACACGAACTGCATGCGTCGCCGTCGTCTCTTCTTCGACAAGCTCAGCCTCAATTAGCGCCAAAAATGGAATATGGACATCCAGGATGCACACAGCCAAAAAAACAAAATAGAAAGAAAGAAAAAAGACCGATCAACCTTGCCATTGTTGAGCACAAGGCCGACTGAGGCCCAACATGTAAACATGACAATGCAGGAACATGCTCAAGGCTCTCGCGGTCAATCCTGATGCTTGCCTCCACAACTCTTCCTTGGGAAAGAATGGAAAAAAGCAGCAACTTCCGGCCGCCCAGCATGGCCGATCGCCAAGACGCAAGAACACAGGCACGCACTGACGCACGCGGATCAAAATCAAGTTTCCCTCCTGGTCCTGCACGTCGAAACAAGGAAGCGTACGGGTCCGTGCCGCTGCTATGTTCTGTTCCACGATCCCGCTACTGTTTCTGCTGATAGAATGAGAGGATACAGTGGTGGCGCCCAGCCTCCGATTCGCTCCAGTACAAGTCTTGAAGAAGGAAGGGGGGAGAGAGAATATATGGTGCGGCCCGTTGGTCGACGATTGAGCCGCCTTTTGTTTGTGCGCGCATCCATCGGGCCAAGCTCACGGCTTAATGCAGGAAGGTACCCTCCTCTCATAATATAAGAGCGAGTAGGTAAGTAGGGATGCTGCTGCTTTGTGTTTGTAAAGTTTCAGGTGATACCGGTCTTCATATGCTGCTTCGTCCACAATGGATGAGTTGGTTTAGGACTCAGGTTAGAGTTGGAGTTGGAGGACCCCCGGTTTAAAACAATGAGTTACAGGTGCCTCCTACTCCTGCTTCCAAGCTTTGCCGTTTGGGCAGCTTCTTGGAGCACCCAGCCAGATATATGTGTTGCAATAAATGTGGAAATTCGAGTTTACAGGTAAAGCAAATGTCGAGTTCTTGAGTTCATTTTCGTTACCAGCAAGGACGAAGAGAACCTCAAAACTGCGATTGAAGCTCATAGGTCAATTTGTTGTTTCTGACATTGATACCTCAAACAATATTGGCCTTCTCCCACCGCGAGCAGTTACCCAGAACATGTATGCAGATGCATAGATAAGCTACAGGTCGATCCGAAAAGTCTGTATCCCTCGTCAAGAATCAAACCGTTTATATATATAGCAGAACCAAACCCTTTCAGCTGTCCTTCATATCCACATCCACTACATCCTCTGGCTTCACATCCACTTCATCCTCTGGCTTCGCATCCACTTCATCCTCTGGCTTTGCAGGCGGTGCTGGAAAAATCTCGTTTACAAGAGCCACAAGTTCCTTGGCACGGTCCTCTTCATCCTGCGGCAATCCTCGCTCGTCCTTGCAAAATCTCTTCCCACACTCCTCTACCATCTGCAGCGGAGAATGGACCAAATTAGATGAATGAGGTATTAACCTAAAACATCAAGAAGATGGGAGGTGAGACAACAAAACAGACTGTGGTACTTGTCTGCGAACAGATGACTACAACACCCAACGATTCTCTCAAAATCTCTGGACAAGAAAATCAATTTCATTCTGTGATAGCGTAATGTTTTATAACAGGGATCAACGAGTGGCATAAGGTCGGTAGTTACAGTAGTTTGGTCCCCAAAACATTTGCCAATAAGATTTTGCATGCACATCTATACATGCGAAAGTACAGTAACACACCCATGCCCAAAGAACAGAGCTCATCTATATTCTATACTGAATTAAAGATAAACAGATGACCTACAGATGCCAGAATCCATACATTATAATAAACATCCAACGTTGGGATAACTTAGATTTCTTAGCGATAAATCAGACACATATGTAAGCACATATTTCTGAAAAATGCATCATTGCTACCCAAATATATTTGCATCACTATTTTCAGAAATCTGTCAAAGCTGGGCAATGTTGAGTGTTGAGTTCAATCTTTCATCGTGATGAGGTATAAGCAAACTAAATACCATAACAAAAGACACTTCTATTTCAAGATGTCACAAATGGTCCAAAGTATCAGCATATTATATCCACATTCTTGGTTTGTATCAGCAAACATAGATAGCATACTAACGGGCATCTTAAGATCAGCAAAATAAACATGGCAATACCGCATAAACATCAGCTGCTGAGGTTGGCCTCCAATTGATAACGTTTTGCTTGTCAGCATCGGTAAGCTTGAAACCCTCACATCTGCTTGCAAATTCAGTAACTGATTCCCTTGTCTGATTGCAAGCAGGAGTTTTCAGGAGGTACTCGTATACCTGTTTGTCACAACAATAAACATGAGACCAGTTTAAGCATAAAAAGGGGACACGCATCAACAGGTTATTGAGCATACACATTGGGTCAAGCATCAGAGAAACAACATATACCTTACACTCTGATGCAGCAACGGCCCCCAAACATCCCATGGGATCAGTTTTTGCACCTCTTTTCCGTAAGAAGTCGAGAACTTCGAAGTTGGTGAGATGCCCTGCATTTGCTTTCTCACTGCAGAACAATAAAGAGCTTTGGATGTTCAGAACTTCAGATTAGAAAAGACAGCTGATAGGTAATGAAGATTCAGCTTTTAAATTATTCAGTATCTAGCTACGAAGTTTGAGAACTGGGACTAAACACTAACGCGAAACAAAATTAGGATCAGCCTCAACAATTTATCTGCATAAATTCCCAATCAAACCAGCTAATTCCTCTCCGATAGGATCATCGCTCAGGGACCCATTATGTACTAAACTTAGTTTTGCAAGGGATTGCACAATAGAGAGAGCAGTTTACAGCTACGAGATTGCCATGGCACTGGAAAATTAAACAGCAAATGCGTACTGACATCTTCATCGTCGCCACTGCCAGGGGGGACGGGAGCACAATAGATAGACCGATGCAGTATTGGAGCTGGACTGGACTGGGGCGGCGCAAATTCGACCGACGAATGTCTCGCTCCGCGTGCTAAGGGGCGGCGGCGTCGTGGTCTTGGTCAGGGCGGCGACGGCGGCGACTGGCAGGGAGGTCGGAGAACAACGGCGCGATGGTCAGGGGACGCAGGGTGGCGGCGCGCTCAGGGGCGTTGGGGAGGCTGTAGCTGGTTAGCGGGAGGGTGGTGGCGGTGTCTCGCGAGCCGGAGCTGGAGGTTGGCGGCGGAGGTGTGCGACCGAAAGAGGGCTGGGCTAGGTTAGCAAAATTCGCTTGGAAGGAGACGACACGAGGAAGAAGGGCCAAACGTGGCCAAATGGGCTGGTCAAGGCGTACCAGCCTCATAGCCAGCCTCATAGCCAGCGTGCCCGGCCCGTAGTGAGCTGGCCTGGGGCCCGGCACACATACAATTGGGCTGTGCCGGCACGTGGCCCGTCTAGGGCCGTGCCTGGGCCCCGAAGCTGGGCACGCGTGCCGGCATGACAAGGCCATTTTTTTGGAGGGGTAACGGAACTTTATTCGACCAAGATAATTTGCCTCAAAAAAATCGACCAAGATAATGTTCGGAATACAAATAATGTCCGAAGTACCCAGAAGCCAAAGATAACGGCCAGTTTAGTTATTTTATTTATTTTTATTATTATACACTGCCCAATAGACTGAATTATAGACCCAAAACAGTCTAATAGGAAAAATTCTACACGACGAACGTGCCTGCCGCCGTGGCGGCCCATGTTATACGGGGCGTGCCTGGGCCACATGGAGCGAGGCACGCGTTCCGTTCCCTCGGTGAATTTTTATAATCTATCTATCCCTAATCCCTATTCCTATTTTTTTTAATAATAAAGCACGGATTGACTCCGTGGGTTCACCGTCACAATACGTTTTTTTTCTGTAAATTTACGCTTTTAATTTAAATTTAAAACATATATGCGAGGTGGTACTAATTCGGGGAACCGTCTATAGTTTCATCGTCAAAATTTCCGTAGGTCGATGTTGTTTTAAGTCAGTTGGACTTCTCCCTGATCCGTCTGGGCCTCAGCCCACCAAACTCAGCCCTCCGCTCGGCCGCCGCCCGCGCCGCCGCCCTTTGCCACCGCCACCACCACCGTCCGCGCACGCCTCCCTTTGCTCCCGTGTCTCTGATTTGGATCGAAATCGCGGCAGTAGTGGTGCGGCGGCGGCTGGGGAGGAGGCGAGGGCCGCGGCGGTGGGTGGTGGGGCCTGAAGATGAGGCAGTCCTTATAGGAGGATGCCAGGGACGGGCAGCAGGACGGGGGTGGCGCGTCGCAGTTGGAGACCGGTGTGTGCTTTGGTAGCGGGTGGAGGGACTGCGGCGCGATGGTGGGGAGCAACAGGTCTGTGTCCATGGGCGGAGCACCCTGCCATTAAACTCGACGTTGTGCTGGCACATGCCGCCCCTCTCCTTCTTGGGTCGTCGTGGATCTCGCGATACTGGAGGTAGCCGCTGTTGTGGCCATGGACGGCATCACGGAGTCCCACAACACGCCAGCCGCCTCCGGAGTCCCACAACCGCGGAGCCCATGGAGAGCTCGACCACAACTCGGCTAGCGCAACGGTGAGTTATAGGGCCAGCTATGGGAGCCGATGTTGGGGGAGGAGGGAGGCCTTTGCTGGGATTGCATTAGTGCGGTGCGGGTTGAGCTGAAGCTGGCTCCTAGCGGTGCTGGTTCAGGCTGATGTGTGCGTGCATAGCCAAACAAAGAAGCAGGCATCCACTGAGAAAAATACTCATCGGAGTTCTCAAGTTGAAGTCAAATTGACCAGCTACGTGTCAAAGGTAACATCTAGATTATACCTAAGATGATAGTTTGATGTGTTGATTGGAAGAAATCGCACACAATAGATGCAGTTGGTATTTTGGAAATAAAGGCAGCAGTTTACATTGAGATCTGGGACTAATTGGTTAATAATTTATTCATGTCCCCAACTTGAATATTGCAGTCTTTGTCACAAGCTTTGCAATGGTATTGATTCTTTTAAAAGTAGAGCAACCAAGTGTCGAATTTTGTTTCGCATCTATATATCTATTTCGAGATAAAAATGAATGTGGGGCTCATTATGTTTCCAGTATGAGACGTGGCTCGACGGTATTTACATCGCCAATGCCAAGCACACCGAGTTCACTAAAAGCAACAAGCAGGGCAGGGTCAAAGTCATTATGTTCACCATGATGCAGATTGCCATCACATTCAGACACAAAGATCTGGGAACTATGAACTTGATTAAAAGGGCAGGGTCAAAGTCAAGACCCGGATTAGTGGCGACTATGATGGTGGCCTGCAGGCTATGGGTCTAGCAGCGTTGCAGGCAGTAGTGTGCAGCGTTTTACAGTAGGGCATGTGGCCAGTGCTGGCGGGCTCGCGGCGACTGCAGATGGTGGAGTACTGGACTTGTGGTGGGCGCCCATTCACAAGATCTACAACATCATCTTTGGGTCAGTTCTCCATGAAGGCCATCCTGTGATACAAGGTTGCGTCTTCCTGCTATTTGGGTGACGACGCCGAGCCTGTCGGCCTATGCCCATCGCTCCTGATGTGATAATGTGGCGGTCGTTGTTGTTTGCCTGCAGAGCTTGCGGAGAGGTGGGACTTGCAGAGTATATGTAGCAGAAAGGATCCAAGTATTGGAGCCAAACAACTATCTATGCTACCACATCAAGGTGTGTTGATGCAAATAAAGTGAGGACAGGAATATACAGTAGCAGAAAGACCAAGCAGCCTGGTAGCTCTTTCATTGAACTGGATGGATGCGTGCATGAGTTCTTTGCAGGGAACGAGTCACATTTTGAAACTGAAACTATATACAACACTGTTTTAGGGATTAATGAACTGTTAGTAGCAGAGTCCTTCCTGATGTCAAAGCTAATACATTTCTATGATAACCATACCCCAGTACCTATGATTCAATAATCTTCTTTTTATGAAATGATGAAACCCGAAGTATTTCTACATATTTGCTTTTCTCTCTGAGGCGAGAAGTTTGTTTTCCAGACATTTATGTCATGAGCAACTTAATGTGCAACTGAGTGCACATTGTTATCCAAATTTTATTGGTCTATCTGAGATGTTTCCTTCTGGTATTGCAATTTGTGCTAGGTAATACCCACAGTTTTTGCTGTGATGTTACTATGTCAGAAAATTAGCTGTCCACTGCATCACTTACTTGTTCTTCTATTTTTACTCCGAACTTACTAACCCAGCTTTGGTTTCTCTGGCTTAAGCTAATCTGGGAGCAGGGTATCATGTGCCCGCTCACCTGTTGGTGCGGCTGGTGGATACAGAGAGATCAACGATGAGGAGACCCTCGCCGTTCTTCTGATTGCAGCCAGTTGCGTGATGTGATGGCGGAGTTGTTCTACAACCGCCCAGGGGCCATGGACGATGGAGAACTTCCTAACGCAGTATGCGAGCGGGGACAATGGAGAACTTCCTGGCGCAGTGTGCGCGCGCGTGGGTTTCAGGACAGTTCATTGTACAAGGTCAAGCTCAGCTTGGTGTAAGTTCCAAATATATATTGTGCCTTAGTTTGAGTTGCATCCACAAGCAGCGCTCACTAATTCAAATACACCTTAAATTGAGTTGGATCATTAGTGTTGGACCGTGGACATATATCTATATCCGATTGTACTCCGGGTGTTTTCAGTTCTGAAATATTTTTTGGCAATTTGATTCTGAAATTTTAGCTTGATGTTGAGAAAATGAGCAAATTTTGTGGTGCACTTGGATCAGGTTTTATGCTTACAGTTTCGAGGGGAAACATTCAGGGTTGTGATCCAAGTATATGAAATCAGTTTATCTAAATTGAGTTGTCGACAGTACATCCTCTAAAGCACGGAGTGCTTTTGTCGGTTCACCGTCGTGCCATTTTAAAAAAATCCCCATTCTTTTCTGTAAATTAATCCGCAGTACATGTTTAAATCATAGTCGAACTCTTTTTTTGCATTTTCTCAGAAAATCTCTGACTTTTTGGTTAATCAATCAGCAGCAACAAAATTATTCATATATTTTAAATCGTAACTCCGGTTTTAACATGTTATATATGAAATTTGATTAGAAAAATATGTACAATCTAAATATGATATTATTGTTAGCTGTTAAATATTTCTAAAATATTATTTTTGATGCAAACTTAATATATAGTGCACAGTCCGTTTTTCGTTCGTACTGGCGGCGATCCAAATTACAAATAAACACCTATTAAAACCATATTGAGAGAAAAGGAAACATCAATAACCACACATGCACACCTCTGAGAAATCTCGCGGGGGAAAACAACATATTTCTCATCTTTTTGAGAGAGAGGACTTCTTAGGACTGACCACATTCAAATGTGTTTTCGTTGTGTGAGTGCCGAGGCCACCGTAAAGGACGTGGACCAATTAGGGTCTTAAGTCATGGTTATTGGGTTAAAAGCATGTGTTATTTTCTCTCCCGTTGCAACGTACGGGCTCTTTTGCTAATAGATCTAATGCTCTTCACCAATGACTCGTTTTTCATCAAGTGATGGCGGCAGCAGGTATGATATTACGAAGAGAAAATGTGACTGCGATCTCTGCGGCATATCGAGTTACATTCAATTGTAACAATGCACTGAAAGCAAAAATACATAGTACTCCCTCCGTTCCTAAATATTTATTTTTTTAGGCATTTTAAATGACTACTACATACGGATGTATGTAGACATATTTTAGAGTGTAGATTCACTCGTTTTGCTTCGTATGTAGTCACTTATTGAAATGCTTAGAAAAACAGGTATTTAGAAACAGAGGAAGTATGATGCAAGGTATGGCCTTGGTCTATCAGCATACAAAGCAACCAGTACTTGTTCAGTCGGATTCTTTGAAGGAGGACCGAAGTTTATTCCTTAAAAGCTCACTGGATATCAAAATAGGATAGCAGATTGTCTGGCTAATTACAGTTATACTAAATCACGTACTGCTGCTTGGCTTCAAATAGGTCCACCTTATATCGAGGAACTCTCTAACCCTATTACCTAAAGAATAAATTCCCAGAAATTCGTTGGTGCTCCCAGGAGCGCGCGCTCCTGCACGCGGAAAAAATATTTCAAATAAAAATTTAGCACGTATAACTCGACATTATATGTGTGCACGTCAAGTTTCAAAGAAGCCGACATTTTTTATGCCTTGTGTAAAAAAGACAAAAGAATGTCTTGTGAAAACATTTTTTAACACTGGATTTTGTCTTTTTCACACACGATACATAAGTTGTCGGTTTCTCACAAAACAACTTGTGAGCATGTACAATATCATACGCGCCAAGTTTTTGTTTGAATTTTTTGATATTTTAAAATATGTTTAAAACATATTTGAAAAACCAAGAGCGCGCGCTCCAATGTGCCGAAACGCCACTCTCATAAACTCCCTATTTCTCTAAGAAAAAAGAAAAAAGTAACTATTTCGAAGTGCATCCTAAGTCCTTGAATTATTTTAAAGATGTCATGCAGGTCTTCAAACTGTGCAAAATGTCATCTAGGTCTTCGAAAATCATTGAAGTGTATCAAGTATGTATATATGTGACACCTTTAAAATAGTTTAAGGACCTACGTGACATCTTTAACATAGTTGGGAGACCGAATAACATGCATATTGCATTTTGAAAACCTGAATAATAAATTTCGTGGTGCAAGAACATACGTGACGTTTATGAAATAGTTGAAGAACATATGATACACTTCACTCGCAATCATTTCTCTTTTTTAAAGGTACGCAAGTCGTAGAGGACAAGCACCGACCAGCCAGAAGGGACGGCAAAAGCATAAAAAAAGGGTACACGCCGCCGTGTGTCGCCGCGCGTCCTCACACGTGCCCCCCGCCTTTCATTCCCATCGGGCGACGTTGCACAACCCTCTTATCCGTCCAACAACCCGAGCTAGTCAGGCATCACGGGCCTATAAAATACAAGACCAACCAACTACAGGGCAAGCCGATCCGCCGCCATCGTCACTCACAGTCTCACACGCAAAAGGCTAGAAACAAGTACTAGTAGTTTTACTTTAGCCTGTGACCACCTTAATCCTGAGACACACCCATCAGCGTCGTGCTCACGAGGGACCTGCCGCCATTGCTGCAACTTGGAGCTTCTTCATCTTCTCATCGTGATATAAAAGGAGGAGGTTGACACGATGCAGAGCGGCCAGCAGCAAGCGAGGAGGAAGAACGCGCAGGTGCTGGACGGGTCGGACATCCGCGAGCTGGTGGAGAACGAGGGGGCGTTCGCCAAGTTCGTGGAGAACAAGTTCCGGCACCTTGACGCCGACGGCGACGGGAGGCTGTCGCTGAGGGAGCTCCAGCCCGCCGTCGCGGACATCGGCGCCGCCATCGGGCTGCCGGCCAGGGGGTCGTCGGCGCAGGCGGACCACATCTACTCCGAGGTATGTAAAAGTAGAACTCCCCTCCGTATGTTAACGTGTATCATCCTCACCGTTCAAGACTTTGAGTTTCCTAATGGTTTTGTTTTGCAATATATATAAGACCTGTAGCTAGACATAACTTTCCTTGGTGAAAGTGTCCACTCGATGTGTAGCCAACACTGTTATCAGTCGTCCAGTTTCATTCAGTATGTCTAGGAAGTTCTGGATGTGTAGTGACGTGCTATTATACTAGCACATAAAAGCATAAGTAGTATAATGTACAAGTAGTACTCTGCTTTTTGGACACGCTTCATGCCTCTAGAATGATGCAGAAGGGCACGTGGTTTCATATACTCAACTGGGATTCCAAATGGCTGTAAAGAGAATCTGGTCAGCTCTACACGTATGCATATATTCGACACATCTACTATGTCTATATCGCCATATAGCGTGCCAATAACTTTAAATATTAGCCGTTTGATATGCTCCATCCAACCAAACGTTATCATCTACTCCCTCTGTCTGGAATTACTTGACATGGAAATTGATGTATCTACATGTATTTTAGTTTTAGATAAAGTCAATTTTATCATTTGCGTGACATGTAATTCACGACGGAGGGAGTATTGGATCATGTGGCATTCTAACTGAACCCCAACTCTATCACCTCATGTATTCTGAAGCATCTTTCCATCTACTTATCAGATTCTCTAATTAAAAAAGGGGATTGAGAACCATTTAGATTTTGGAGGGGTAAAAACCAAGTTGGATCTTGTTCAATATGATTTTAGGAAATTAAATAATTATCAAACTTTGCTTTGGTACACACGATTAGAAGGTACCCCTTGATTCAAAAAGGATAATATAGTGTTTTGTATTCAAATCAATCAATTCAATACGCTTGATCTATAACTTCAAGATCCGTGCAAACTTTGAAGGGGATGTACCGAAGCAAAACTCATAAGTATTGGAACATATTTTTTCCACGTTATTATATATTTAAATGCCAACAATTTACTGCTCACTCTATCCAGAATTATTCATTTCTGCAACAAGTAATTATTCATTTCTGCAACAAGTAATTCGGGACGGAGGGAGTAATATTTTAACAGTTACAGTAACAACATCTTTGTATTTTGATTTTTGTTGGCCCCCCAATTTTTAAGTATGCTCAAAGTTAGCACCCAGTAATTAAGAAAACTAAGCTACTACTAGTAAGGTACACGTGTATTGCACACATGAGATTTGGCAACCAAATTATCAATAAATACTACGCTATAGCATGTAAGCTTTGAGTTATATATGCATGATATAGATGTTCGTTTAATTTTTATAGTTCATCTCATTCAAAATCAATTAGCTTTTATAAAAAAAATCAATCTATTATAAGATCCATGGAATTGTGTGTTGTAAAGCATAAGGTAAAAACAAATTATGGCAAATCCTCTAGAAAAGAAAAGTTTGGCCAATTATGATACGGAAGATTCTAGAACAAAGGAGAATTGCTTGTGTTTTGAGGTTTGTGCATTATGCTTAAGTTCAATCATGGAGTTTTATAGATTGTACATGTGGCAGAATCTGGTGGAATGTAGATGATATTCAATGGTCAGTAGTGCTTATATTTGCCATCTGTGCATCGTCGAATTGGCTTCATACAACGACCATCTTTTAAAATTATTCACATACTATATAGGGGTATAGATATGGAACATTATCTGCTCAAAGTAACAGGGGACATCGTTACGGCACAACACCCATACAGTGACGTGTGTGTACCTTTGCCACATTGCACGACATCATCACCACATGGCGCGCATGACTCAGCTAGTTGGATCAATGACTGGCAGCCCATCGCGCTAAGTTTACTGATATAATTATAATGATGTGTAATATGCGATGCAGGTTCTAAATGAGTTCACCCATGGGAAGCAAGATTCGGTGAGCAAGCCGGAGTTCCAGCACGTGCTGTCCGACATACTCCTCGGCATGGCGGCCGGGCTCAAGAGGGACCCGATCATGATCCTCAGGATGGACGGGGAAGACCTGAACGAGTTTGTCGAGAGCACGGCGTACGAAGCAGAGGCGGTCGCCATATTCTCTCAAATCGAGTCCGGAAGTGCGTTGTTGCGACAATGTTTGCCCGCCGCTCTTCGACAGCTGACGGTCGATCACGGCATGCCACCGGCTTCGGATTCTCTGGTACACTTGTGCAGCTTCACAACAGAAATTGGAACCATAATAATTCATGTCTTTGGCAAAGCTCGTGGAGCGTTTGCTGACAATTGAGTGTTTGATAGGTTATGGAGAAGGTCATAGAACCTGCATTGCAGGAACTGCCGGCAGATCAGCTCGATCGCCCGGCGTCGCAAGAGGTCTTCTTCCAGGAATTCAAGAAGTACTTGGGAGTGATCGCCCGGCGACTCCAGGAGTGCCCGGTAATTGTGGCGCACACTGAAAACACCTTTGATGGGGCTGGCATTAGGAAGATACTGTCTAAGAAGTTCGAGTTCGACAAGGTATACTCATACTAAGATACATGTTCCACAAGTTTGATTTTATCTATGGAAACTGTATCCAGTTAAACGATATTGATCGATACACGTCGATGCAATTTTTCTCTCCCAGCTGCTGGATTCCGTCTGGGTAGATGTACCAAAGGAACACAAAGATGGGACATCGAAGAAGTACCTTCGCGTCGCGCTTGACAAGTTGGCCGCCTCAGTAAATCTACCACCATATGGAGCTGTTGACCAGGTAATTTAGAAGAGATCATTTCCATGTAATACTAAATCATTTATACCGAAGCTGATAAATGTGAAATAGAATGTTCTGAGTGTTGGCTAAAATTCTAAACGATCCACGATCTTTCATAAAAATGCACAGGTGGATGCTGTGGTGAACGAGGCGTTCAAGATGGCGAACGCCGACGACGGGAAGGCGGTGGACGAGGCGGAGTTCAAGAAGCTGCTCACCGAGATCCTCGGGGCGGTGATGCTGCAGCTAGACGGTAACGCCATCGCGGTCTCCACCAACACCGTCCTCCACGAGCCCATGTCCACCTCGTCGACCTTGTTGTCGCCGTCGCCGTCGCCGCCCACGGTGTCGTCGCCGAGCGAGTAGGCACATGCTTGGGAGTAACAGTTTCCGCTGACGCTTTAACTGCGATCGACGCCGGAATCCACCTGATTACACTGCAATAACGTGACGTTTTTGCCTGTAACGTCAACCTGAGACGAGGTGCTTATATGCATACTGTTGGTGTCTGTAACCTGCTCGGTGATTTGTGATGAAATAAGGCTTTGCTTGCCAGAAGGGAGAAGTGTAGGGCTGAGATATGTCTCTCACAACTGTAGGTTTGTGAAGAACTAGCAATCGTGCACGTGCTACACAAGTCCAAATCTCAAAAAGTTCTTTTTTAACGGAACGCTAATAAGGAAAAAAATATTTAGGGCGGTGATCTGCGCTGGCACGCCGGCCCAACTGTTGGACCAGTCGAACGCCAGCCGCCCGATGCGGCGAGCCGGGACTGTCTAATCTGGCATCTCAACCCCGACTCATTCTTCTTATGGTCAAAACTTTCAGAAAAAAACGCTATCCACCTCGCATGCAGTCAAACTTCCTCCTCCTGCCGCTGTGCGTGCGCCCCCGGCGAGCTCGCCCCCCCTCCTCTCGTGATGTTGCTCACGGCTCACTTCACCAACAGCGACAGGCAACGCCGGAGCCCCGGCAGTAGGCACCAGCTCCAATGTCGCGTGTGCTAATTGTAGCTTTGGCTGAGCAGTTGCAGCAAAAAAAGGTGCCCGCGTGGAATGCTCTTCTAGCACCGCCGGGTCACCGGTGTAGCAAGACAAACGATGATCGGCGAGTTGCAACCGGCGATATTTTCAAAAGATGGAAACGATGATTTAGAACGACGCAACCAGCTGAAACAAAAGTTGCAACCAGCGATTCGGAAAGCTACTACCAGCGATTAAAAAGATGCAACGAGCTGATATAGAAGCTGGAACCAGCTATTGAAAAATGCTGGAACTGGTGTTTGGAAAAGATGCAATCGGCTTGTCAAAAAGCTGCAATCGGCGATTGGGAAAGCTACTATCAACGATCAAAAAAGATGTGACGAGCTGAACAGAAGCTGGAACCGGTGACTAAAAATGCTGGAATCGATGATTAGAAAAGATGCAATCGGCTTGGCAAAAAGCTGCAACCATTGATTTTGAACTGGTACTAAAAATTCCAATAAAGTTGCAACTGACAGAATAAAAGGATACAACCGGTGATTTGAGAAGCTGGAACCGGTGGTTTCAGAAAAAAGATGCAAAAAAATATCGATTTAGACAAAAGCTGGAACTAAAGTGATATAAAAAAGATGCAACCGTTTAAGAAGACAGGTGCTAACGGGATCCAAAAAGCTACAACCGTGTGGGCAGTCCAAGACGCTAAAAATCTTCCACCGGCGACATGGGAGATTTAACTGAAGCCGGGGGTCGCCAGAGATGCAAAGGACTTGACCGTGGGTTGCAGCACGACCTGCTGGATGCGCTTGATGGTGGGATGTAGCTTCCAAGATGCGATTCTATCCCAATCATGTGATGAATTCATGATTGGGGTACAACCGCATTTCGAACGCATAGCAAGGTGGATATCATTATAACATACCATGTACTGAATAGATGAGAATACAAGATAAAGGCTTACACTCGCCACAAGCTACATCATTCACACAACAATACATCAATACATGGCAAGCATCATACAGAAGAGCAGGATCCGGCTACGGATGAACACAAACGAAAAAGAAGAATGGCATCCACCCTACTAGCCCAGGCTCCCCGACCCGGAACCTATCCCTTGAACAAAGAAGAAGAAGTAGAAGAACTCCAAACAAGCAAGCACCGCGCTCGCGTCAGACCATCGCATTACCTATACATGTACCTGTTGTTGTAGTAATCTGTGAGCCATGAGGACTCAGCAATCCCATTACCATGGGTATCAATACTAGCAAAGCTTAATGGGTATGAAAAGGATAAGTGATGAGGTTGCAGCAAGCGGCTAAGCATTGTATGATGGCTAACTTACGAGTACAAGAGTAAGATGAGAAACTACGCAAACGGTCGCAACCTAGTAATGATCAAGAAATGATCCTGAACTACTTATGTTCAAACATAACCCAACTGTGTTCTCTTCTCGAACGCACCCGAAAAGAGACAGTCACAGTTACACACGCGGTTGGTGTATTTTTAATTGAGTTTAGTTCAAGTCCACTACAAACGGATATTAACAAATTCCCATCTGCCACATAACCGCGGGCACGGATCTCGAAAGTTTAAACCCTCCAGGGGTGACCCAACTTAGCCCACGACAAGCTCATGATCCGCGGAGACAATCCTCCATCTCGGGATCCTCCGATCAGACTCGAAATCCCGGTGCACAAGACATTTCGACAATGGTAAAACAAGTCCAACAAGACCTCCCGATGCACCGACCTAGCCTAATAGGAGTAGCACGATCTCATTCTTAGGGTACACCGGATGAGCGAAGCGTACAGGTATATACCAAATACCCCAAGTTGCCTAGGGGCGGCCCCGCACGGTGCTCTAGTTTGGACCAACACTCATGTGGAGCACTGGCCCGGGGGTTGATTAAGTCCGCGGGGTCCGAAAAGTCCCTATGCAAGTTTAAGTTGTAATTAGGCAAATGGTAAAACCAAGGTTGAGCCTTGCTAGAGGAGTTTTATTCAAAGCAAACTATCAAGAGGGGCCCATAAACCCTCACCGTGTTAGGGACGCAAAATCAAGGAACATAACACCGGTATGACGGAAACTAGGGCGGCAAGAGTGGGACAAAACACCAAGCAAAAGGCTAAGCCTTCCACCCTTTACCAAGTATATAGATGCATTAATTAAATAAGAGATGTTGTGATATCCCAACATATCCATGTTCCAACATGGAACAATCTGCGAGGCACCTGCAACTAGCAACGCTATAAGAGGGGCTGAGCAAAAGCAGTAACATAGCCAAACAACGGTTTGCTAGGAAGGTGGGTTAGAGCCTGGACATGGCAATAAGGGAGGCATGATAAACAAGTGGTAGGTAGTGCGACATAGTTTAGGATCACTTCTTGATCATTACTAGTTTGCGACCGTTTGCGTAGTTTCTCATCTTACTCTTGTACTCGTAAGTTAGCCTCCATACCATGCTTAGCCGCTTGCTGCAACCTTACCACTTATCCTTTTCATACCCATTAAGCTTTGCTAGTATTGATACCCATGGTAAAGGGATTGCTGAGTCCTCGTGGCTCACATATTACTACAACAACAGTTGCAGGTACAAGTAATGTGATGGTCCGACACGAGTGCGATGCTTGCTTGTTTGGAGTTCTTCTGCTTCTTCTTCTTCTTCATTCGAGGGA
This sequence comes from Triticum urartu, assembly GCF_003073215.2. NCBI lineage: Eukaryota > Viridiplantae > Streptophyta > Magnoliopsida > Poales > Poaceae > Triticum > Triticum urartu. The sequence continues at coordinate 654,381,580 of NC_053023.1, read as the reverse complement.
TAGGTTCCGGGTCGGGGAGCCTTAGCTAGCAGGGTGGATGCCGTTCTTATTTTTCGTTTGTGTTCATCCGTAGCCGGATCCTGCTCTTCTGTATGATGGTTGCCATGTATTGATGTATTGTTGTGTGAATGGTGTAGCTTGTGGCGAGTGTAAGCCTTTATCTTGTGTTCTCATCTATTCAGTACATGGTATGTTGTAATGATATCCACCTTGATATGTGCTCAAAATGTGGTTGTGCCCCACATGAATTCATCACGTGATTGGGATAGAATCGCATCTTGGGAGTTACAAGTTGGTATTAGAGCCATCCACGACTTAGGAGCCCCCTGCTCGATCGAATCATTGACGTTGTTGAGTCTAGAACAAAACTGTTTTGAGTCTTAGGATTATATATATCGGAGAGTAGGATTGTTTTTACCCCTCATCCCCCTTCGACGCTCTGGTGAGGTCTCCTGACATAGATGTTTTGACTTTCCTCTCCTCAATTTCACTAAAACAATTAGGATCACGCGGGTATCTTGGGATCGTTCCGATATTCTTGTGACGAGAACATTGTTCTTGGTGCCACCTGACATTTAGGGGTTGTGGCAGTGTCCTGGTGAGTTGAGCTCCGAGGTGTTGTCGTCACAATTTTATCTTTGCAGTTCTAGAATACTTGAGTTCGCTGACATTGAAAATCTCTTTTATGCAGTTAGTGGTGAGATAACCTCGACGCCACCCAGTACTGGGGAGGGAGTTCAGAAGCATTGTCACAACTCGTATAATGGATGCTTTTCGAAGGTTGAGGTACATGATTTCCGGAGTTTTCTTGGTTATGTGTTGACAGATGGATACAGTTGGAGCATAGGGCTTGTTAGTTGTGTGATATATATTGTGCCTCCCTATATCCCCAACACCAGATTGCATAACCACAAAGTTTCAGGAGTTTATAGGTGGGAATTCAAGTAGCTCTTAGTTATTCTTCCCGCAGATATTTGGTATGTGATTGGGTAATCCTTACCACTTATTTGTTCCAGTCGTACCTTGTTGTTGCATTCATAAATATCTTTCACAGTGGCTTCTCACCTTAATGGTCGTGTAATGTTAACTTTGGAATTCATTCGTTCAATCTCTATTCGAATGTTTATTGTGAATAATATATGTTGCAATGTCTTTCTGTTGATTCAGCTTGTATATCTGTCTATCATGGTACTAACAGATGGCACCCTCTTCAGGATGGCTCCTCCAACGCGTCTGAATCCGGACCGCAATGATGGGAATCAGGCAAACCCTCCACCTCCGCCACCTCCTCCGCCTCCGGAGTCATGGCAAGCTTTCATGGCAGCCACCAACGACAATACCCAGATGCTTTTGCAACTCTTGCAAGAGCGCAAAAAAGGCCAAGGCAACCAAGGAAATCAAGGTCAAGGGCAATTCAACAATCAGCCTCAGGTTGCTACCCTCAACCAGTTTCTTGCAAATCAGCCAAAGTCTTTCAGCAATTGTGCCGAGGCCACGGATGCCGATGATTGGCTCGTGGACATCAACAAGCATTTTGAATGTAGCAATGTCAGGCCTGAGGACTACGTCAAGTTCGCTTCTTTTTAGCTCAAGGACCAAGTAGCCGATTGGTATTAGCAGTACAAAGATTCTAGAGCGGGTCGAGTGATTACCTGGACTGACTTCTGTCGGGACTTTAAAGCTCATCATATTCCAACAAGTGTTGTCGAGAGCAAGCGTGAGGAATTCCGCAATCTCAAGCAAGGAAGTATGTCTGTGTATCAATACAACATCCAGTTTTGGAAACTTGCTCGCTTCGCAAGGCAAGACATTCCTGATGAAAAGAGCATGATCTATCACTTCAGGGGTGGCCTCAGAGAGGATCTTCAGTTAACTCTCGTTCTTGTTGAGCCTACTCAGTTCGATCAGTTCTATAACATGGCTCTCAAGCAAGAAGCTGCTCAGCTCAAGTGTGAAGCTTCAAAGAAGAGAATTAGGGATGCAGTTCACTTGTCTTCTTCCTCTCAAGTGGCAGCTAAGCAACAGAAGTTCTGGCTTCCTCCACCTCTTTCGTTTCGTCAGCCCTACCAGCAGAAGAACTTAGGTGGTCGTGGATCTTCCCACCCAATCCAGGCTATCAGAACAAGTCTCAGACTCAAGCTCGAAGGACAGGTGGTCCTCCTCCTCCTTATCATCGTCCGCTCTCAGAGGTTACTTGCAACAAGTGTGGTCTGAAAGGTCACTAAGCAAACAAGTGCACTCAGAGGCGCCTTCCGCCTCCTCCTCCTATGAGGTCTTCAAGCAATGCAGTCGTCAAGCACAATCCAAAGCATGCAAAGGTGAACATGTTGAACGCAACTCAAGTGGAGGATTCTTCAGATGTGATCATGGGTAACCTCTCTGTTAACTCTATTCCTGCTAAAGTTTTATTTCATACTGGTGCATCGCATTGTTTCATGTCAAGACCGTTCTTTGTAAAGCATGATTTCACTTGGTCTTACCTGGATAAACCTTTGGGTGTTGTTTCTCCAGGTATGTCAATGAGATCCAACTCGATAATTCCTGATGTTACCATCAGGATGGGCAATTATAAATTTCTGGCTTCTCCAATGGTTCTTGGTTGACTCTCATATTGATCTTATTCTGGGCATGGATTGGCTTTCTCAGCACAAGGCTTCTCTTGATTGTGCCGCCAGGGAGATTAAATTGACGCACCCTTCTGAGGATGTGAATCATCTATGCCGCTCGTGATGAAACCATTCAGTTGTTCTCTCTCAATGAGAAGGGCGAGTTAGACGCTATTTCTCAGATTCCAGTTGTTTGTGAGTACCAAGATGTCTTTCCAGAAGAGCTTCCGGGTATGCCTCCTCACTGGCCAGTTGAGTTTGTTATCGATCTTGAGCCTAGTACTGAACCCATTTGCAAGCGTCCATACAAGCTTGGACCAAAGGAGCTGAAGGAATTGAAGAAACAACTCGATGAACAAGAGCGTCTGGGTCTGATCAGACATAGTTCATCTCCGTGGGGTTGTGGTATTCTTTTTGTCCATAAGAAGGATGGCACGGATCGACTTTGCGTCGATTACCGTCCATTAAACAAGAAGACAATCAAGAACAAGTACCCACTTCTTCCCAACATCAATGAGCTAATCGAGCAACTTAAAGGTGCAAAGGTGTTCTCCAAGCTTGACCTCTGTATGCGTTATCATCAGATTCGCATTCGTGAAGAAGATATCCCTAAGACAACATTCAGAACAAGCTTTGGTTCTTATGAATATACTTTCATGTCTTTCGGCCTTGTCAATGCCCCTCCAACATTCTCTCGAATGATGAATTTCATCTTCAACCCCTACACAAATGAATTCATCCTGGTGTATCTCGATGATATCTTGGTGTTCTCCAAGAATAAGAAGGATCATGCCAAACATTTGCGATTCGTGCTCGACAAGCTCAGAGAGTATCAATTCTACGCGAAGTTCTCCAAATGTGAGTGATGTCTACTACACAACCTTATTCTTGTAGACGTTGTTGGGCCTCCAAGTGCAGAGGTTTGTAGGACAGTAGCAAATTTCCCTCAAGTGGATGACCTAAGGTTTATCAATCCGTGGGAGGCGTAGGATGAAGATGGTCTCTCTCAAACAACCCTGCAACCAAATAACAAAGAGTCTCTTGTGTCCCCAACACACCCAATACAATGGTAAATTGTATAGGTGAACTAGTTCGGCGAAGAGATGGTGATACAAGTGGTATATGGATGGTAGATATAGGTTTTTGTAATCTGAAAATATAAAAACAGCAAGGTAACTAATGATAAAAGTGAGCGTAAACGGTATTGCAATGCATTGAAACAAGGCCTAGGGTTCATACTTTCACTAGTGCAAGTTCTCTCAACAATAATAACATAATTGGATCATATAACTATCCCTCAACATGCAACAAAGAGTCACTCCAAAGTCACTAATAGCGGAGAGCAAACGAAGAGATTATGGTAGTGTAAGAAACCACCTCAAAGTTATCCTTTCTGATCTATCTATTCAAGAGTCCGTAGTAAAATAACACAAAGCTATTCTTTCCGCTCAATCTATCATAGAGTTCGTACTAGAATAACACCTTAAGACACAAATCAACCAAAACCCTAATGTCACCTAGATACTCCAATGTCACCTCAAGTATCTGTGGGTATGATTATACGATATGCATCACACAATCTTAGATTCATCTATTCAAACCAACACAAAGTACTTCAAAGAGTGCCCCAAAGTTTCTACCGGAGAGTCAAGACGAAAACATGTGCCAACCCCTATGCATAGGTTCATGGGCAGAACCCGCAAGTTGATCACCAAAACATACATCAAGTGTTCTCAAATCCTTAAAGACTCAATCCGATAAGATAACTTCAAAGGGAAAACTCAACCCATTACAAGAGAGTAGAGGGGGAGAAACATCATAAGATCCAACTATAATAGCAAAGCTTGCGATACATCAAGATCGTATCACCTCAAGAACACGAGAGAGAGATATCAAACACATAGCTACTGGTACATACCCTCAGCCCCGAGGGTGAATTACTCCCTCCTCGTCATTGAGAGCGCCAGGATGATGAAGATGACCACCGGTGAGGGTTCCCCCCCTCCGGCAGGGTGCCAGAACAGGGTCCCGATTGGTTTTTGGTGGCTACAGAGGCTTGCGGCGGCGGAACTCCCGATCTATTGTGCTCTCCGAAGTTTTTAGGGTATATGGGTATATATAGGAGGAAGAAGTACATAGGTGGATCTTCGGGCTGTCCACGAGGCAAGGGGGCATGCCCAGGGGGGGTGGGCGCGCCCCCGCCCTCATGGGCAGCCTGGGACTCTCCTGGTCCATCTTCGATACTCCGTGGGCTTCTACTGGTCCAAAAATAAGTTCCGTGATGTTTCAGGTCAATTGGACTTCATTTGATTTTCCTTTTCTGTGATACTCTAAAACAAGGAAAAAACAGAAACTGGCACTGGGCTCTGGGTTAATAGGTTAGTCCCAAAAATAATATAAAAGTGCATAATAAAGCCCATAAACATCCAAAACAGATAATATAATAGCATGGAACAACCAAAAATTATAGATACGTTGGAGACGTATCAGTGAGTTTTGGCTTGATGAAGTTCTTTACCTTAGCCACATCATCTCTGCCAAAGGCATTGCTGTTAATCCGGAGAAGGTTTCTGCAATTGTCAACTGGGAACCTCCTCAGAATGTCAAGCAGCTCCGCAGTTTCCTTGGGCTTGCAAGCTATTGCCGAAGATTTGTTGAGAATTTCTCAAAGATTGCAAAGCCTCTTTCCAACCTCCTCCAGAAGCATGTCAAGTATTCCTGGACTCCTGAGTGTGACATTTCTTTCAACACTCTCAAAGAGAAACTCGTCACAGCTCCTGTCCTAACTCCTCCTGATGAGTCCAAGCCATTCGAAGTTTTCTGCGATGCCTCGTTGCAAGGTCTCGGTGTCATGTTAATGCAAGAGAAGAAAGTTGTGGCCTATACTTCTCGTCAGTTGAAGCCAAACGAAAGGAACTACCCCACTCACGATCTTGAGTTGGCGGCAGTTGTCCATGCATTAATAACATGGAGACATCTCTTGTTGGGAAGGCAAGTGGACATTTTCACCGATCACAAGAGCCTCAAATATATCTTCACTCAACCCAACCTCAACCTCCGGCAAATTCGTTGGGGATTCAAGAGTACAATCCAAGTATTGAATCCACTCCAAGCAACATGAATGTGATTGCAGATGCTTTGAGCAGAAAGGCTTATTGCAACAGCTTAATTCTCAAGCCATTCCAACCGGATTTTTGTGAAGCTTTTCGCAAGCTCAACCTCCAAGTTGTTCCTCAAGGTTTTCTTTCCAACCTTCAAGTCACTCCAACTTTGGAAGACCAAATTCGGGAGGCACAACTCCTTGATACCATGGTGAAGAAGGTGAAACATGGTATTGCCAAGGGCTTATCCAAATACAAGTTCTATCGCATTGATGACAAGGACACCTTATCCTTCGAGGACTGGATTGTGGTTCCTAAAGGTGATCTAAGGAAGGTCATAATGAATGAAGCGCACAATTCTCTTCTTTCCATTCATCTAGGCAGTTCGAAGATGTACCATGACCTCAAGCAGTCGTATTGGTGGACTCGAATGAATCGAGAGATTCCTCAATTCGTGAATGAATGTGATGTCTGGCGAAGGGTGAAAGCAGAACACCAATGACCAGCTAGTCTCCTCCAACCTCTTGCTAATCTAGAATGGAAGTTTGATCATATCGAAATGGACTTTGCCACTGGATTCCCAAAGTCCAAGCGTGGGAATGATGCTATCTTCGTTGTCATCGACAAGCTTACAAAAGTGGCTCATTTCCTTCCAATCAAAGAATCTATCATGACAGCTCAGTTGGCAGAGCTATACACCTCCAGAATTGTCTCGTTGCACAGAATTCTGCAATTGATCTCTTCAGACCGCGGAAGAATTTCACATCTAAGTTCTGGGACTCCTTGCAGAAGGCCATGGGCACCAACATTCGCTTCAGCACGGCTTTCCATCCTCAAACAAGTGGCCAAGTCGAGCGAGTCAATCAAATCCTCGTAGACATGCTCAGAGCTTGTGTCATCTCTTCCGATATGAAGTGGGAAGATTGTCTCCCATATGACGAGTTCTCCTACAACAACAGCTTCCAAGCAAGTTCAGGCAAGGCCCCATTTGAAATTCTTTATGGCAGAAAGTGCCATACTCCTCTCAATTGGTACGAGATTGGTGAACGCCAACTCCTTGGCAACGACTTGATCATAGAAGCTGAAGAAATGTGTAAAGTCATCCGTGAAAATCTCAAAGCCGCGCAATCGCGGCAGAAGAGTTACTATGATAGCAAGCACCGTGACTTGGCTTTCGAGATCGAAGACCATGTCTACCTCCGCGTCTCTCGAATGAAAGGCACTCAAATCTTCGGTATCAAAGGGAAGCTTGCCCCGAGATTCGTGGGTCCTTTCAAGATCATTGGCAAAAGAGGTGACCTCACCCATCAACTTGAGCTCCCGCCCAACTTTGCAAATGTGCACAATGTGTTTCACGTGTCACAGCTTCGCAAGTGCTTCAAGATGCCCAAGCGCACTATCAACTTTGAAGAGATTGAGATCCATGAAGACTTGTCTTATCATGAGCATCCTGTTGCCATTCTTGAGGAAACCGAGCGCAAAACTCGCAACAAGTCAATCAAATTCCTGAAAGTTAAGTGGTCTCACCATTCCGATCGAGAAGCCACCTGGGAGCGCGAGGATCGCCTCCGTTCCAAATATCCGGGGTTCTTTCAGTCCTAGATCTCGTGTCGAGATCCTCTTGTAGTGGTGGAGAGTTGTAATGCCCCGGATGTAACATTCCATAATTGTAACTCCAACTCTTGCCATTTCCGGCTATGTGATATGTTATATCCTCCGTGGTTGGGTTTTGTCCTTGTTTTTGCATTTTGTTCGTGTCATGCATTGCATCTCATGTCATCATGTGCATCTCATTTGCATTCGTGTTCGTCTCATGCATCCGGTCATTTTCCCCATTGTCCGTTTCAGAATCCGACACTCACACATGCACCCGTTGCACCTCTCACATCTCGTTTCATGAGCAGGAGAAAACATTCTCGGAATGGGCCGAGATTTGTCGAGTGGCCTTGGTACATCACCAGTAGGCCGCCGGTCAAATTTCGTTCCATTCGGAGGTCATTTGATGCCCCAACGGTTAACCGGGTAACCGCAAAACCCCTCTCTCATTGCAGCCCAACACCCCTCCACAACAGCCCACTAGTCCATCTAAACCCCCTCCACTCTCTCGGTCGTTGGATCACGATCGTGTGGGTGAAAACCGCACCTCATTTGGACACTCCTAGGCCCCCTACCTATAAAAATGCCTCCCCCCCCGAAAATTCGGGCAAAACCTTAGTCTTCCCCTTCCTCTGCGCGCCGGACACGTTCGCCCAACGCCGAACACGTCTGCCGCCGTCCCCTCGGCGAATCAGGCGCCACCACATCACCACGCCGCCGCCCACCACTGTCCGGCCCGTGAGCCCGAGGCGGCCCTCCCGGCCCGTGCCTCGCCTGCCGCCGCGCGACCGCGCCCCGCCGCCTCGGTCGCCGGCGTCATCCCTCGCCGCCGCGCCGACCTCTGCCGCCTCAGCCCTTTCGCCTGCCGGAGCTGCCCCGCCGCCGCGTCCTGCGTTGCACCACGCCGAGCTTCGCCCGACGCCGCCGGCCCCAGATCCGGTCGCAAGCTCGTCACCGGCCCAGATCCCGCCGCCTCCCTCGCCGGATCCGCCTCCCCCGCCGTCCATCTCGCCGGAGCTCGGCCCGATCCAACTCCGCCACCGTTGACTTTTCCCCCTCGAGGTCGAATTCTCTCTAAGTCCCGAAATATCCTAATTCATGTGAGACCCTCTTTGACATGTCATATCTCCATACCCGTAGCTCCGATTTGCATGCATGATATATCGAAATGTTCGTCTCATGATGCTATTCATGGTAGTGTCATTTGCATGCATGTTACTGTCCATATTGATGCCTTAATCTTCGTTGCAAAAGTGCTATATGATGTTGTCACCTGGAATCCATCATAACTTGTTGATTTGTCATTTTCATAGCATTATGTGTGTGCATCCTTTGAGCATAATGTCTACATGTTTCTGGAGCATCTTCATTCCATCTTTATAGTGGTGCAAGCCTTGTATTTGTGTGAGCTCTGTGGTAACTAGCACAGCATGCAAAGTAGGCCACATGATATTGCTATTTTCAAACACTTGGTATTTCTGCTAAGTCTTTTCCTGTTACATTATGTTGCTATGTTGACTTGTTGCCACAAGTAGATCCGTGCATATTTTGATGAAGTTTAGTAAGAGTGTTTTGAAGATATGGTGATGCTCTATCCATTCATGCCTCTTGTTGTAATTATGGGGTAGTGTAGCTTGTCATTACCATGCTCTACTTTTGCTAAATATTGTTGCTGGCAGATTGTTAACATGAAGTTCATTTTTTCCATGTGTTTTGCTAGTGATCCATGCACCCTATGAACTTTCTCTTGCCATGTTTAGCTTCATAAATGTGTATTCTTACTGTTGGTTACCTTGTGATGCCATGAATGCTTTGTGGTGAGTGGCATGAGCTTGCAAAGTTGCTATCATGAATCTGTTTCGACCATGCTATGTTTTTCTTCTAAGTCTGAAACTGTCCATATCACTTGCCATGTTTGCATTGATGCTACCAATCTTTTATGTGCATCTTTGGCTAAAGTTCAGTAAGGGAGTTTTGTTATTTGCCTTTAGTACTAGCATGCCATGCCCTTCTTTGCCATGATATGATCCTGTAGCATGTTGTTTGCTAGCTCTAAACATTGCCACCTAATGTTGTTTTTGCCAAGATCAATGAAACTGCTAAGTCTGTAACCTGATTGTCATTTGCTTTCTTGCCATGCTGTTTTAGGCTTGTTCTAGCGAGTTCTAGCAGGAGATCAGTGTTCATAATTTGTAGAGCTTCATCTGTACTTCACTACCATGTGCTTTGTTGCTATGTTGGAGTGTTGTAGCATAGTTTCATGATGCATCTTAAGTGCTATGATGTTGTTAAGCGCTGTTTTGCATCGTCCTTGTTTTGCTCGTCATTTGCAAACTGTGCATCCATTTCCGGTGATCCTTATATCGATTTCGACCGAAATCGATCCATCTTTCTAGTGGCATGCTTGGTTTGCCAAGTTGATGTCATGATCATCTTTTTCCTTCTAGAGTACCCATATGCATTGCACATCATATCTTGCATCCCATGCCATGTCTTGCATCATGTTGCTTGTGCATTGCACCTTGATTGATTGTTGTTCCATTGCTTGTGTTCTTGCTTTGGGTAGAGCCAGGAGACGAGTTCATGAGCGAGGATCCTATTGAGTATGCTTACGAGGAGCAAGCTTTCGACAACCCTGAGAACTTTGCAGGCAAGATGATCATTACCCCCGATGTCACTTCTATCTTTGCTTGCTAGTTGTTCGCTCTATCGCTATGTCGCGCTACCTACCACTTGTTTATATATCATGCCTCCCTTATTGCCATGTCCAGCCTCTAACCCACCTTCCTAGCAAACCATTGTTTGGCTATGTTACTGCTTTTGCTCAGCCCCTCTTATAGCGTTGCTAGTTGCAGGTGCCTCGCAGATTGTTCCATGTTGGGATATCACAACATCTCTTATTTAATTAACGCATCTATATACTTGGTAAAGGGTGGAAGGCTTAGCCTTTTGCTTGGTGTTTTGTCCCACTCTTGCCGCCCTAGTTTCCGTCATACCGGTGTTATGTTCCTTGATTTTGCGTCCCTAACACGGTGAGGGTTTATGGGCCCCTCTTGATAGTTCGCTTTGAATAAAACTCCTCTAGCAAGGCTCAACCTTGGTTTTACCATTTGCCTAATTACAACTTAAAACTTGCATAGGGACTTTTCGGACCCCGCGGACTTAATCAACCCCCGGGCCAGTGCTCCACATGAGTGTTGGTCCAAACTAGAGCACCGTGTGGGGCCGCCCCTAGGAAACTTGGGGTATTTGGTATATACCTGTACGCTTCGCTCATCTGGTGTACCCTAAGAATGAGATCATGCTACTCCTATCAGGCTAGGTCGGTGCATCGGGAGGTCTTGTTGGACTTGTTTTACCATTGTCGAAATGTCTTGTGCACCGGGATTTCGAGTCTGATCGGAGGATCCCGAGATGGAGGATTGTCTCCGTGGATCATGAGCTTGTCATGGGCTAAGTTGGGACACCCCTGCAGGGTTTAAAGTTTCGAGATCCGTGCCCGCGGTTATGTGGCAGATGGGAATTTGTTAATATCCGTTTGTAGTGGACTTGAACTAAACTCAATTAAAAATACACCAACTGCGTGTGTCACCATGACTGTCTCTTTTCGGGTGCGTTTGAGAAGAGAACACAGTTGGGTTATTTGAATGTAAGTAGTTCAGGATCACTTCTTGATCATTACTAGTTTGTGACCGTTTGTGTAGTTTCTCGTCTTACTCTTGTACTCGTAAGTTAGCCACCATACCATGCTTAGCCGCTTGCTGCAACCTCACCACTTATCCGTTTCATACCCATTAAGCTTTTCTAGTATTGATACCCATGGTAATGGGATTGCTGAGTCCTTGTGGCTCACAGATTACTACAACAACAGTTGCAGGTACAGGTAATGCGATGGTCTGACGTGAGTGCGATGCTTGCTTGTTTGGAGTTCTTCTGCTTCTTCTTCTACGTTCAAGGGATAGGTTCCGGGTCGGGGAGCCTGGGCTAGCAGGGTGGATGTCGTTCTTCTTTTTCGTTTGTGTTCATCCGTAGCTGGATCCTGCTCTTCTGTATGATGCTTGCCATGTATTGATTTATTGTTGTGTGAATGATGTTGCTTGTGGCGAGTGTAAGCCTTTATCTTGTATTCTCATCTATTCAGTACATTGTATGTTGTAATTATATCCACCTTGCTATGCGCTCAAAATGCGGTTGTGCCCCAATCATGAATTCATCACGTGATTGGGATAGAATCGCATCTTGGGAGCTACATGGGAGCTCGCAGGCAGTAGTTGCGGATGAAGATTGGGGCCGACGACCTCGCCGGCATCGATGGTAGCATGTGCGGTCGGGGAAGTGAGAGAACACGGGAGGGGAATCCTTTCTATCGTCAGCGAGAAAAATGAATGGATGCAAACGTCCGTGAAAGGATAAGGCAAGATACTGAGCGGTTGGATTGGGCCCTGTCAGTCATGCACCCCACCGCACGAGAGAGACCGTATGCACTGCTAGCCATACAATGAAAAGGAATCGCATGAGTCGCACTTGACCGACCGAATCTCAGCCGGCGTGCCGTATACAAGAGTTTCCCATTTATATATGGATGTGTCATTAAACGGGTTTTTGAGACGGAGGGAGTAGTATTGTGAAGCTTTACGATGTTGTATGTCACTGAGTTTGCCCTCCTCACACATGTTTCCTAAGGCATCTTAGCGGGGACTCTCAAACCTTCCGCATCCATTCAGACTAAGGACCCCCCAAGTTACTAAACGGAATCTCGCATCCGTTTGTGGATCAGTCTTGACTTTCGTTTTTTGTAAACCAGAATTAACCCAGGGACCATTGCGGGAGTCTAAACACCAGCCACATAGGACCCAGACACACTCGGCCCAACCAAAACTGAAGCGGGGCAATGTTTATTGGGCCACGACCTAACTAAGTTGCATGTGAGTGTTGGTTGATGATCTGGCGCCAAAAGCGCCGATTAGGAGCACTCCATGTGAGCAAATTAACTAACTAGAGGTAATCCCTTGCGCGAGATCTTGAAGGGTCATTTTTCATGCTCTTAGATCACGCCAAGTGATGCGTCCAGCCATCATCACACGTCGTGTGCTTAACGCTTCTTTCGATTTTTTTGTATGTGTTTCTATGTTTTAGATGAGTTCTTCCCTCCTATTTTTGGCTTATTGATTTTTACCCGGTTTTTCTTAGGTTTTGAAGAGAAAAAATCATGATTTTTTTAGTGATTTTTTTTGCTTCCATGAGAAGCACATAATTGTTTCTCATGGAAGCACATATTTGCTTTCGTGACTACGCTTCTTGGAACGGGAAAAATCTATGCTCCCATGAGAAACATATGGTTGCCTCCTGTGTAGGCATAGATTTGCTTCTGCAAGAAGCACGGGAAAGGAAAAAATTGGTGCTGCCACAAGAAGCATGTCATGTGCTTCTCAGAAAAGAATGTGATTTCGCCAAAAGAACCGATTTGCTTCTCATGAAGGTACGGATTCGCTTCCGTGAGAAAATTAGCTTCCGCAAGAAGCACAAGTTAGCTTCCCCTGGAGGTGTAAGATATTGTGGGAAGCGTTAAACCCTTTTCTCGGGCCGCACATGTATATATATCGATAATGTCGTGGCTTACAAGTTGATACGATCGTCAGATCGTTTACAGAAGGTCGGTACAAGTCCTGGACAGAAGAAGTGATAGAAGAAGAATACAAGTTTAAACACAGAGTTCTATCTCTATACACCTATTCCAACACCCCCTCAATCTAAACCTATACTCCAAGGTTGAGATTGTACTTGAATTCCTCCAGCCTTCTCATAGTGAGGGGTTCTGTAAAACCATCAGCCAGTTGATCACCAGTAGGTATAAACTGTATGTAAAGTAGCTTACAAGCTACTCTTTCTCTGATGAAGTGGAAATCGACCTCAATATGTTTAGTACGTGCATGAAAAACAGGATTAGCTGAAGATAGGTTGCACCAATATTATCACACCATAACCTTGCAGCCTTTGGAGTTTTGACTCCAAGCTCATAAAGTAGAGTCTGTATCCACATGACTTCTGCTATGGCATTTGCTAGAGCCTTATATTCAGCTTCAGTACTTGACCTTGAGACTATGGCCTGTTTTCTTACACTCCATGATATAAGATTTGTTCCCAAGAACACAACAAACCCACCAGTGGATCTTCTATCATCTGCACACCCAGCCCAATCAGCATCTGAGCAGGCAGTCACAAGCATAGATGGAGACTTGATGACCCACAAGTATAGGGGATCTATCGTAGTCCTTTCGATAAGTAAGCGTGTTGAACCCAACGAGGAGCAGAAAGAAATGATAAGCAATTTTCAGTAAGGTATTCTCTGCAAGCACTGAAATTATCGGTAACAGCTAGTTTTGTGATAAGGTAATTTGTAATGGGTAACAAGTAATGAAAGTAAATATGGTGCAGCAAGATGGCCCAATCCTTTTTGTAGCAAAGGACAAGCCTGGAAAAACTCTTATATAAAGGAAAGCGCTCCCGAGGACACATGGGAATTATCGTCAAGCTAGTTTTCATCATGTTCATATGATTCGCGCTTGGTACTTTGATAATTTGATATGTGGGAGGACCGGTGCTTGGGTACTGCCCTTCCTTGGACAATCATCCCACTTATGATTAACCCCTCTTGCAAGCATCCGCAACTACAAAAGAAGTATTAAGGTAAACCTAACCATAGCATGAAACGTATGGATCCAAATCATCCCCTTACGAAGCAACTCATAAACTAGGGTTTAATTTCTGTCACTCTAGCAACCCATCATCTACTTATTACTTCCCAATGCCTTCCCCTAGGACCAAATAATGGTGAAGTGTCATGTAGTCGACGTTCACATGACACCACTAGAGGAAAGACAACATACATCTCATCAAAATATCGAACGAATACCAAATTCACATGACTACTTATAGCAAGACTTCTCCCATGTCCTCAGGAACAAACGTAACTACTCACAAATCATATTCATGTTCATAATCAGAGGGGTATTAATATGCATAAAGGATTTGAACATATGATCTTCCACCGAATAAACCAACTAGCATCAACTACAAAGAGTAATCAACACTACTAGCAACTCATGGGTACCAATCTAAGGTTTTGGGACAAAGATTGGATACAACAGATGAACTAGGGTTTGAGATGAGATGGTGCTGGTGAATATGTTGATGGAGATTGACCCCCTCCCGATGAGAGGATCGATGGTGATGACGATGGTGATGATTTCCCCCTCCCGGAGGGAAGTTTCCCCGGCAGAACAGCTCCGCCGGAGCCCTAGATTGGTTTCGCCAAGGTTCCGCCTCGTGGCGGTGGAGTTTCGTCCCATGAGATAGCTTATGATTTTTTCCAGGGCAGAAGACCTCATATAGCAGAAGATGGCCACCGGAGGCCTGCCAGGGGGCCCACGAGGCAGGGGGCGTGCCCAGGGGGGGTAGGGCGCGCCCCCACCCTCGTGGATGGTGGGTGGCCCCCCTCTGGTACTTCCTTCGCCCAATGTTTTTTATATATTCTGAAACATGCTCCCGTGAAGTTTCAGGACTTTTGGAGTTGTGCAGAATAGGTCTCTAATATTTGCTCCTTTTCCAGCCCAAAATTCCAGCTGCCGTCATTACCCCTCTTCATGTAAACCTTCTAAAATAAGAGAGAATAGGCATAAATATTGTGACATAATGTGTAATAACAACCCATAATGCAATAAATATCAATATAAAAGCATGATGCAAAATGGACGTATCAACTCCCCCAAGCTTAGACCTCGCTTTTCCTCGAGCGGAAACCATTATCGAAAAATATGACCACATGTTTAGAGATAGAGGTGTTGATAAAAATAAAATACGAACATGAGAGCATCATGATCATTATTAGAAGAACAACATATATATATTGTCATATGATCTCTTATGCTAAAGTAACAATTCATTCACAGTTTCAAGTATGAATCAGAAACTTCATTGAAAACTAACAAACTATAATATCAGAAACTGAAGCAATTGCAATTTATCATCGGAAAGAGTCAATATAAGAGCTTTTCAGCAAGTCCACATACTCAACTATCATTTAGTCTTTCACAATTGCTAACACTCATGCAATACTTATGAGTATGAAGTTTTAATCGGACATAGAGAAAGATAGGGACTTATAGTTTTGCCTCCCAACCTTTTACCTCAAGGGTAATGTCAACCATAGTAGTTCATGAAAACTCACATCCAATTAGCCATATATATAAGGATCTTTCCAACACATTGTGCTTGCCAAAAGATAAAATGTAAAAAGGAAAGGTGAAGATCACCATGACTCTTGTATGAAGTATAAGACAAGAATAAAAGATAGGCCCTTCGCAGAGGGAAGCAGAGATTGTCATGTGGTTTTATGGTTGGATGCACGAAATCTTAATGCAAAAGAACGCCACTTTATATTGCCACTTGTGATATGGACCTTTATTATGTAGTCTGTCGCTTTTATTTCTTCCACATCACAAGATCGTATAAAGCTTATTTTCTCCACACTAATAAATCGTACATATTTAGAGATCAATTTTTATTGCTTGCAAGAATGACAACTTACTTGAAGGATCTTACTCAATCCATAGGTAGATATGGTGGACTCTTATGGAAAAACTGGGTTTAAGGATACTTGTAAGCACAAGTAGTATCTCTACTTGGTGCAAAGAATTTGGCTAGCATGAGAGGGAAAGGCAAGCTCAACATGTTGGATGATCCATGACAATATAATTTATTTCGGATGTAAGAAAACATAACCCATTATGTTGTCTTCCTTGTCCAACATCAACTCTTTGGCATGTCATATTTTAATGAGTGCTCACAATCATAAAAGATGTCCAAGATAGTATATTTATATGTGAAAACCTCTCTTTCTTTATTACTTCCTATTAATTGCAACAATGACCAAAACTATGTTTGTCAACTCTCAATAACTTTTATTCATCGTACTCTTTATATGTGAAGTCATTACTCTCCATAAGATCCATATGATCTCTTTATTTCTTTTTGTTCTTTCTCTTTTCTTTATATTCCCTCAAGATCATAGCAAGATAATCAAGCCCTTGACTCAACACTAATCTTTATTATATATATATAGCTCACGGACTCGATTACATAGAAGGATCATAAAGAAAAACTCAAAACTAGATCATACTAAAACTTTATTCTACTAGATCAAGATATTACCAAAAGGATCAAACTAAGAAAACCGGTAAAGATAAAAGTGTGATGATGATACGATACTGGGGCACCCCCCTAAGCTTGGCAGTTGCCAAGGGGAGTGCCCATACCCGATACCCAGTTCTTCTTTCTTGGTGAAGAAGGTGTTGGTGATGATGGATAGTCGCACATCGAGTGTAGGAGATCCTCCAATTTGCGGATAATGCCCTTGAGTGCGATGATATGCTCCTTCAACAAAATATTTTCACTTGTGAGATACTTGTTCTGAATGCGAGCTAACTCAATCATCTTGAAAGCTTCAATCTCCGTTGGGGTAAAGAGATTGTGATGAGGTTGAAGGATGTCTTCGTCTACTACTGCCGGAACTTGATCCCCCATGGCCTTCTTGATCCCATCATCCTTGTTGATCTCTCCGGGCTCTTCTTTGTTCAGCTCTATCTTCATTAGCCAAGCATCGTTGCCCTCATTGTTGGAGGAGGAGGGAGACGACATGTTGCCTGGCCTTGACAACCCTGGCAGAAAATAGCTCGAAACAAAAACATGAGATATTTGCATGGTATGGTGATCAAAACCTTCAGGAGATTATATAATGAATTTTTACCGACCGAAAGAAGTATCCTGCAAGAAAACAGAGTCCGGAGAGCACACGAGGTGCCCACGAGGCAGGGGGCGCGCCCAGGGGGGTAGGGCGCGCCCTCCACCCTCATGGACGCCTCGTGTCCTTCCCGGACTACTTCTTATTTTCCTATTTTCTTAAATATTCCAAAACAGAGAAAAATTGCTATTAGAACTGTTTTGGAGTCGGTTTACTTACCGTACCTCATACCTATTCCTTTTCGGAGTCTGAAACACTCTGGAAAGTGTCCCTTATGTATTCCTCCGGGGTTACAATTTCAATAACATTAGTTTCAACATTTATAGGACTACCTGAGATATAATGTTTAATTCTTTGACCGTTCACCACCCTCGGATTTGTGCCTTCGAAGTTGTTGATTTTTATGGCACCGGAACGATAGACCTCCTCGATGACGTAAGGACCTTCCCATTTAGAGAGGAGTTTTCCTGCAAAAAATCTTAAACGAGAGTTGTAAAACAATACATAATCACCTACATTAAACTCACATTTTTGTATCCTTTTGTCATGCCATCTTTTAACTTTTTCTTTAAACAGTTTGGCATTCTCATAAGCCTGGGTTCTCCATTCATCAAGTGAGCTAATGGTAAAAAGCCTCTTCTCACCCGCAAGTTTGAAATCATAATTGAGCTCTTTAATGGCCCAATAAGCCTTATGTTCTAGTTCGAGAGGTAAGTGACAAGCTTTTCCATAAACCATTTTATATGGAGACATACCCATAGAATTTTAATATGCAGTTCTATAAGCCCATAATGCATCATAAAGTTTCTTGGACCAATTCTTTCTAGATCTATTAACAGTCTTTTGCAAAATTAATTTAAGCTCTCTATTACTTAATTCTACTTGACCACTGGACTGTGGATGATATGGAGATGCAATTCTATGATTAACATCATACTTAGGAAGCATCTTACGAAAAGCACCATAAATAAAATGTGAACCACCATCAGTCATTAAATATCTAGGGACTCCAAACCTCAGAAAAATAACTTCTTTAAGCATCTTAATAGAGGTGTTGTGATCAACACTACTAGTTGGAATAGCTTCTACCCACTTAGTAACGTAATCAACAACAACTAAAATATGTGTATACCCATTAGAGGAAGGAAACGGTCCCATATAATCAAAGCCCCAAACATCAAATGGTTCAATAACAAGTGAATAATTCATAGGCATTTCTTGACGTCTACTAATATTACCAATTCTTTGACATTCATCACAAGACAAGACAAACTTACGAGCATCCTTGAAGAGAGTAGGCCAATAAAAACCGGATTGCAATACCTTATGTGCAGTTCTATCTCTAGCATGGTGTCCTCCATATGCCTCGGAATGACACTTGCATAGGATCTGTTTCTCTTCATGCTTAGGTACACAACGTCTAATAACACCATCTACTCCTTCTTTATAAAGGTGTGGGTCATCCCAGAAGTAATGCCTTAAATCATAGAAAAACCTTTTCTTTTGCTGGTATGTGAAACTAGGTGGTATAAATTTAGCAACAATGTAATTAGCATAATCAGCATACCAATGAGCAGTATGAGAAGCATTTATGACAGCCAGTTGTTCATCAGGAAAGCTATCATCAATAGGTAGTGGGTCATCAAGAACATTCTCTAACCTAGACAAGTTGTCTGCAACGGGGTTCTCAGCTCCTCTTCTATCAACAATATGCAAAGGCATACGTCTATAAGAAAAGGTACCTAAAGGGCAAGTGAAAGTTGTCTTTTCTTGATCCTCTTTTGACATAGGTATTTGAGAGAAACCAGAATAACCATCTAGAAAGCAAAAATGTGTATGTTTGGATAATCTTTCTAGCATTTGATCAATAAAAGGTAAATGGTAATGTTCCTTTTTAGTAGCTTTATTTAATTTGCGGAAATCAATTACCATTCTATAACCTGTAACAATTCTTTATGGGATCAATTCATCTTTATCATTAGGAACAACAGTAATACCTCCCTTATTAGGGACACAATGGACATGACTTACCCACTGACTATCAGCAACGGGATAAATTATACCTGCCTCCAGAAGCTTTAGTATTTCTTTTTTTACCACTTCTTTCATCTTAGGATTTAACCCATCGTTGGTGATCAACAACCGGTTTCGCGTCTTTCTCCAATTTTATTTTGTGTTGGCATAGAGTGGGACTAATGCCCTTAAGATCATCAAGGGTATATCCAATAGCAGCACGGTGCTTCTTCAGAGTTTTCAATAATTTCATTTCTTCATGCTCTGAAAGGTTAGCACTAATAATAATAGGATATATCTCTTTCTCATCAAGATAAACATATTTAAGAGTATCAGGTAATGGTTTAAGCTCAAACACGGGATCACCCTTGGGTGGAGGAGGATCCCCTAGAATTTCAACAGGCAAGTTGTGTTTCAAAATAGGTCCCTGTTTAAAGAATACTTCATCTATTTCCCTTCTTTCATTCATAAACATACCATTTTCATGGTCTAGCAAATATTATTCTAAAGGATCATTAGGAGGCACGGCAATAGAAGCAAGACCAACAATTTCATATTTACTAGGAAATTCTTTATCATGGGGTTGTCTACAAAATTTAGCAAAATTAAGCTCATGAGACATATCCCCAAGCCAATAGTAACAACATCCTTTTTGCAGTCTATCTTAGCATTAACAGTATTCAGGAAGGGTCTACCAAATATAATGGGACAAAAGTTATCTTGTGGGGAACCAAGAACAAGAAAATCAGCAGGATATTTGACTTTCCCACACAAGACCTCAACATCTCTAACAATCCCAACTGGTGAAATAGTGTCTCTATTGGCCAGCTTAATTGTAACATCAATTTCCTCTATCTCAGCAGGTGCAATATCATGCATAATTTCTTTATATAAGGAATGAGGTATTGCACTTGCACTAGCACCCATATCACATAAGCCATGATAGCAATGATCTCCTATTTTTATAGAAATAATAGGCATGCCTACAACAGGTCTATGTTTATTTTTAGTATCGGGTCTAGCAATTCTAGCAGCTTCATCACAGAAGTAAATAACATGCACATCAATATTATCGGCCAACAGATCTTTAACCATAGCAATACTAGGTTCAAATTTATTTTTCTCAGAGGGTGTAGGTGTTCTAGTATTACTTTTACAAACCACAGTTGAAGCTTTAGCATGACCCTATATTCTAACAGGGAAAGGTGGTTTCTCAATATAAGCAGTGGGAACAACAGAATCATTATAAGTGATAGTCTTTTCTTCAACTTTAATAGGTGAAACTACTTTTACTTCAATGGGAGGATTATATTGAAACCACTTCTCCTTAGGGAGATCAACATGAGTAGAAAAGGATTCACAGAAAGAAGCTACTATCTCAGAGTCAAGTCCATATTTAGTGCTAAATTCACGGAAAGCATTGGTCTCCATAAAAGATTTAACACAATCAAACATAGGTGTTATACCTGACTCCTTACCTTCGTCGAGATCCCGATCTTCAGAGTTGCGTTTAATTCTTTCCAATAAATCCCATTTGAATTCAATAGTCTTCATCATAAAAGAGCCAGTACAAGAAGTATCGAGCATGGAGCAATTATCGAGAGAAAGCCGAGCATAGAAATTTTGAATAATAATTTCTCTTGAGAGCCCATGATTGGGGCATGAATATAACATTGAGTTAAGCCTCCCCCAAGCTTGAGCGATGCTTTCTCCTTCGTGAGGCCAAAAATTATATATATAATTACGATCACGATGAACAAGATGCATGGGATAAAACTTCGGATGAAATTCCAATTTCAATCGGTTGTAGTTCCATGATCCCATATCATCACATAGCCTAAACCATGTCAATGCCTTTCCCTTCAAAGATAAAGGGAAGACCTTCTTCTTGATAACATCCTCGGGCATACCTGCAAGCTTAAATAATCCACAAAGTTCATCCACATAGATTAGGTGCAAATCAGGATGTAATGTTCCATCTCCTGTAAAAGGATTAGCTAGCAGTTTCTCTATCATACCCGAAGGAATTTCAAAATAAACATTTTCAATAGGTTCGGTAGGTTGAGGAGCAACTCTTTGCTCTACTGGTCGGGGGTGAAGATACCCCGAACAAGCCCCTCAAAGGATTATGTTCCATAGCAACAAGTGACAGTAAATTTCAGCACACTATATAAATTTTTCCTTACCAAATTCCACCTACCAAAGGCGCTTCACTCCCCGGAAACGGTGCCAGAAAAGAGTCTTGATGACCCACAAGTATAGGGGATCTATTGTAGTCCTTTCGATAAGTAAGAGTGTCGAACCCAACGAGGAGCAGAAGGAAATGATAAGCAGTTTTCAGGAAGGTATTCTCTTCAAGCACTGAAATTATCGCTAACAGATAGTTTTGTGATAAGCTAATTTGTAACGGGTAACAAGTAATGAAAGTAAATAACGTGCAGCAAGATGGCCCAATCCTTTTTGTAGCAAAGGACAAGCCTGGAAAAACTCTTATATAAAGGAAAGCGCTCCCAAGGACACATGGGAATTATCGTCACGCTAGTTTTCATCACGTTCATATGATTCGTGTTCGGTACTTTGATAATTTGATATGTGGGTGGACCGGTGCTTGGGTACTGCCCTTACTTGGACAAGCATCCCACTTATGATTAACCACTCTTGCAAGCATCCGCAACTACAAATGAAGTATTAAGGTAAACGTAACCATAGCATGAAACATATGAATCCAAAGCAGCCCCTTACGGAGCAACTCATAAACTAGGGTTTAAGCTTCTGTCACTCTAGCAACCCATCATCTACTTATTACTTCCCAATGCCTTCCCCTAGGCCCAAATAATGGTGAAGTGTCATGTAGTCGATGTTCACATGACACCACTAGAGGAAAGACAACATACATCTCATCAAAATATCGAACGAATACCAAATTCACATGACTACTTATAGCAAGACTTCTCCCATGTCCCCAGGAACAAACATAACTACTCACAAATCATATTCATGTTCATAATCAGAGGGGTATTAATATGCATAAACGATCTGAACATATGATGTTCCACCGAATAAACCAACTAGCATCAACTACAAAGAGTAATCAACACTACTAGCAACCCATGGGTTCCAATCTGAGGTTTTGGGTCAAAGATTGGATACAAGAGATGAACTAGGGTTTGAGAGGAGATGGTGCTGGTGAATATGTTGATGGAGATTGACCCCCTCCCGATGAGAGGATCGATGTTGATGACGATGGTGATGATTTCCACCTCCCGGAGGGAAGTTTCCCTAGCAGAACAACTCCGTCGGAGCCCTAGATTGGTTCCGCCTCGTGGCGGCGGAGTTTCGTCCCGTGAGCTAGCTTATGATTTTTTTCCAGGGCAAAAGACCTCATATAGCAGAAGATGGCCACCGGAGGCCTGCTAGGGGGCCCATGAGGCAGGGGGCGCGCCCAGGGGGTAGGGCGCACCCCCACCCTCGTGGATGGTGGGTGGCCCCCCTCTGGTACTTCCTTCGCCCAATATTTTTTATATATTATGAAACGTGCCCCGGTGAAGTTTCAGGACTTTTGGAGTTGTGCGGAATAGGTCGCTAATATTTGCTCCTTTTCCAGCCCAGAATTCCAGCTGTCGGCATTCCCCCTCTTCATGTAAACCTTGTAAAATAAGAGAGAATAGGCGTAAGTATTGTGACATAATGTGTAATAACAACCCATAATGCAATAAATATCGATATAAAAGCATGATGCAAAATGGACGTATCAAGACTTGACAATCTTGAGTCCAAGTCCTTTGGAAAACTGTAGATACCTCACAATTCTTTTAACTGTTGTCCAGTGTGCAGTAGTAGGTGCATGCAAATACTGACAAACTTTGTTCACAGAATAATAAATATCAGGACGAGTGAAAGTTAAATATTGTAATGCACCTACCACACTTCTGTAGTTTGTTGCATCCTCTAGTCCAAGTGCTTCACCACTTTCAACTGTGAGTTTTTCTGAAGTTGAGATTGGTGTACTTACATATTTGCAGTTTTCCAATCCTACTCTCCTGAGTATGTCACGAGCATATTTCTCCTGAGATAGAAGTATACCATCTTTTATCTGTTTGACCTCTATACCAAGACAATAATGAATATCTCCCAAATCCTTAAGAGCAAACTCCATCTTTAAATCCTTGAGTAAACAAGTGGTGGCATCTGAACTTGAACTAGCAACAATAATATCATCAACATATACTAGAATATATATAGTGACATTGCCTTTTTGATAGAAAAATAGTGAGGTGTTTGCCTTGGATGGTGTAAACCCAAGTTGTTGTAACTATGTGCTCAACCTTGAGTACTAGGTTCTTGGGGCCTGTTTCAAACCATACAAAGCTTTTTCTAACTTGCAAAAAAAATGAGGTGTGCTTTTGTTCTCATAACCTGGTGGTTGGCGCATAAAAACCTCTTCTTCCAGAACACCATCAAGATACGCGTTCTGAACATCTAGCTGCCTTAAACTCCAACCCTTGAAAACCACAATGGATAACACAAGTCGAATAGTAGCTACCTTGAAAACAGGACTGGAAGTATCATCATAGTCAATACCAAATCTCTGCTTGAAACCTTTTGCAAGTAATCTTGCCTTATATCTGTCTATACTCCCATCAGATTTCCTCTTGATTTTGTATACCCACTTACAATCTATAACGTTTCTGCCCCTTGTTACTGGTACTAGACGCCATGATTTATTTTTCATAAGTGCTTCATATTCTATACCCATGGCTTTCTTCCATTCTTTACTAGCAAGTGCATCATGCAAATGAGTTGGTTCACCCATACTAGTAAGAAAAGCACGTTTAGCTTTGCCATACCTTATAGTACCATATGTTTACTCCTTTTTCTTAACAATACCAGACTGAGATCTAGTGTGTTGATGTGGAAACGCAGGGACAGCAGAATCCCCATTCACAAAAGATCCAGCCGGATCCGCTGCACCAGACCGCTCCAGATCCGAGGAGATATCCCCCGCGACCAGCGCTCCAGTAGAAGCGAGCCGCGTGTCGCCCTCGTTGGTCGCCCGCTCGGTCGCACGGGGAGAGGCGTTTAGGCTGGGCCCCACCCCTGTCGTCTGGTCGGCCACCAGCCCATCCACCGTGCGCGTGGCGCTCGGTGAGCCGCATCAGCCCGTGGTGGCTTGGCTGGAGGGGCCCACGCTGCTGGGACTGTCGGCTCCTGGCACATGCAACGCGCAGAGATCCTCCTGGGATCGCGTGTCTGACGCACTGACAAGGGGATTTTCCTTGGATCTTGTTCTGCTGCTACCTGGACCATCCTGGGATCCCGTGACAACTTTGGCAGCATCTCCTTGCATGAAATCACACCCTGTAGATGCACTCTTATCATCGAAAAAAATTCTTTGGATTATTCACATCATCAGCACTATTTAACTCGCCCCCGTGATCTGGACTAGACGTATACTCCGGAAGGAGTGCAATTTCTGCATGAAGTAGGGCTCCGGCATTTGGATGGAGCTTTGCAAAAGGGAATATTGTTTCATCAAATATAACATCACGAGAAATATAGATACGTCCAGTGGAGATCTCAAGACACGTGTACCCTTTGTGAAGGTTACTATAACCAAGAAACACACATTGAGTAGACCAAACCTCAAGTTTGTGGTGATTATATGGATGAAGATTAGGGTAACAAGCACATCCGAAAGTTCTTAGGGAATTGTAATCTGGTGTTTGATGAAACAATTTTTCCAAGGGAGTAATGTGTCCAATAACTTTGCTAGGAAGACGATTGATAAGATAAGTGGCAGCAATAAAGGCTTCATCCTAATATTTTAATGGCATGGACGCATGAGCTAGAAGGGATAGACCTACTTCAACGATGTGGCGATGTTTACGCTCGGCAGAGCCATTATGCTGATGAGCATGAGGGCAAGAGACATGATGAGCAATACCAATATCACCAAAGAAAGAGTTGAGTTTCTTATACTCTCCTCCCCAGTCACTTTGGACTGCGATAATTAATGAAGCACAAACTAGCAAGATGCTAATTCGCGCTTGTAGATGGCCCGATCTTTCACGGCGATGCTTGATCAACAGTTCGTCCCTTTGTTCCTCCTTGCAACCTCCAAGATAATTTTCACCTGCGTACAAAAATACGCAAATAAAAAATAATGACCCCCTTGAATCAGCACGTAGGCATCGATGTGATGATCAACCCTCCGTCACTAGTAAATTTCCACGATGGAAAAATCACAGAAAATACACAAGATATGGCCGCCCAAAACCTGAACGTTTTACTGTGTTGTTCATAACTCCTCAATAAACTCAAAACTAATCTGCCCCTTTACATTGGCCAAAGCCAGCCTCTTATATGGCTCGGCTCTCGTACGCTTAAACAGAAAGTAATAAAGATCTGGACTCTAAAAGGAATCATATTATTTTAATGACTAAATCCTAATAGAAGCCAACTAACGTACTCCTACTTGGCTAGCTAGCACAAACTCAAAAGGAAATCTATCTCTTGTCTTCTATTTGGACGTGGACTTCAAGAGACCATCTTAATTTGCATGCAACGTGATCTTGCCATGCAAACTGAGAGCAACGAGGCAGATTCTTATAAAATCAGGAGGCGTGCGAAACGTCGGTTTTACCTCTGCAGGCTCCAGTTCCTCATGGTTGTTGCCGCATGATCTTCCGTCGCATATTTGGTGCACCTCTTGCACTGTATTTTTGCCCCGACACAATGTTTTTTGTTTGTTGCATGCATTACGTGAATTATCTTTCTGTCTCAGCTGCACAACAGATAAAATGTGTCACGGTAAAACTTTAGCAATCCCAGGTCCACAAACCTCACATATTTTTCCATCTTTGCCTTGATGCACTTTATGTGGGATCGCAGCTCTTTTTCTTTTCGAGCCTCTCTAGAACAACACTGAACATAATCAACCATTCCATTAAATAACTCATTGCTCAACTCCTTAACCGCTTCAGTTTTATTAGCATCAACAATCAACGGTGCCATGCCCGTATCATCCTCTCTCCCTTCAAACGAAACCGTCCTCGGTTTCGAGTCTATTTTCGATACAGTTAATTTTTCCGGAGTGTGCAGTTCTATTTTGATCACAGAATCTGCCATTGGTTTAAGTACGTGTCGCCTTCCATCATGCATGAATGTGTATGTGTTCGATTTTCCTGCATGCACTGCGTCATGATCGAACTGCCACGGTCTTCCTAATAGTAACTGACAAGCGTCCATTGGCAAGACATCAAAATCCACCTTGTCCATATAATCTCCAATAGCAAATGACACACGTACCTTATGTGTAATCTTTAATTTTCCAGAGTTGTAGAGCCACTCCACGTGTTGCGGTTGCGAGTGTCGTCACATGGACAAACCCAATGCCTGCACGAGATCTTTGTTAATGGCATTTGTAAAGCTGCCACCGTCAATTATCAACTTGCAAGCATGATTCTTGATTTTACATTGTGTTTTAAGAACACTCCACCGCCGTCCCTTTGCACCACTGTCAATTGTTACCTTCTCCACCAAAAGATTCAGCCCCTCTATCGGTGCATCAACTTCTTCCTTTCTTTCTTCCTGTTGTTCTTCTCTTTTTAGCAAACGATTTTCCAATCTGCCCTAAAAACATCCGTTGGCATGGGAACAAAACAGATTTGTTGGTCCTTCCATGATAGAGAATAACTACTTTTCTTCACATCCCGAACAGCCCCGACGCGCTTGCACCATGGGTCCCCAAGTAGCAGATGGCATGACACCATGGACACAGGACAAACATGAAAAAATTCCGCACAACAATTTTTTTCCCAGATAAAAAATTAGCAAAATCTGATGTGTAATTTTGATTTCACCTTTGAACCACTTCAGCATGTACGGTCTTTCAAGAGGTGACATCTTCAGCCCCAATTTTTCGACCACCTCAATGCTCACCATGTTGACTGCAGTACTCTCATCGATCGTGAGATTGACACGTCGTTCGTTCACGACACAACGAGTGTGAAAAAGAGTGACCTCGCCAATGCCTTCCTCCTCCATCAATATGTTCCTGCTTAACATGTTGATGCTCAACTCCGTAGACAATGTTGCAAACTGAGTCGCCGCGACTAACCTTTGCTTTGAATACCACTTGATGAGACACGGACTAGTGAGATGTTAATTAGCGCTTGTAGACGGCCCGATCTTTCACGGCGATGCTTGATCAACAGTTCGCCCCCTGTTCCTCCTCGCAACCTTCAAGATAATTTTCACCCGCGTACGAAAATACACGATTGAAAATAATGACCCCCTTGGATCAGCACGTAGGCGTCGATGTGATGATCAACCCTCCGTCGCTAGTAAATTTCCACGACAGGAAAATCACAGATAATACACAAAATATGGCCACCCATAACTCGGACGTTTTTCTGTATATGTCATACTCGAAATAAAACTCAAAACTGATCTGCCCCTTTACATTGGCCGAAGCCAGCCTCTTATATGGCTCGGCTCTCGTACGCTTAAACAGAAAGTAATAAAGATCTGGACTCTAAAAGGAATCATATTATTTTAATGACTAAATCCTAACAGAAGCCAACTAAGGCCGGTCATAGTGGGGAGTAACTTATACTAATGTCATGCATATGACACTAGTCTAAGTTACTACGTTCATAGTGCAAAGTATCATAGTAGTGGTGTCATAGATCGCTTCATTTATTAGCATATATACTCATTTTACCTCGGGAAGCGTTATGTTACAGTAACATATTATGTTATTTCAAACACCTCTTTCCTCATTAAATACTTGCCATATAAGCAAAATTGCCTTGGGATGTGTTAAGTTACTAGCTAAGTTACCCCCACTATGACCAGCCTAACGTACTCCTACTTGGCTAGCTAGCACAAACTCAAAAGGAAATCTATCTCTCGTCTTCTATTTGGACGTGGACTTCAAGACACCATCTTAATTTGCATGCAACGTGATCTTGCCATGCAAACTGAGATCAACGAGGCCGATTCTTATAAAATCAGGAGGTGTGCGAAACGTCGGTTTAACCTCTGCAGGCTCCGGTTCCTCATGGTTGTTGCCGCATGGTCATCCGTCGCATATTTGGTGCACCTCTTGCACTGTATTTTTGCCTCGACACAATGTTTTTTGTTTGTCGCATGCATTACGTGAATTATCTTTCTGTCTCAGCTGCACAACAGATAAAATGTGTCGCATAAAACTTTAGCAATCCCAGGTCCACAAACCTCGCGTATTTTTCCATCTTTGCCTTGATGCACTTTACGTGGGATCGCAGCCTCTTTTTCTTTTCGAGCCTCTCTAGAACAACACTGAACATAATCAACCATTCCATTAAATAACTCATTGCTCAACTCCTTAACCGGTTCAGTTTTATTAGCATCAACAATCAACGGTGCCATGCCCGTATCAATAGTTTTTCCGTCAAACTGACGTTCAACAAGTTTCTGAAATTATTGAAAGATGGAAAGAACTTCATATTTTAATTTAAGCAAATATATCCAAGTGAACTTGCTAAAATCATCAATGAAACTGACATAATATTTTTTTCTTCCAAAAGAATCTCTTGCATGACCCCATACATCACTAAAAATAAGTTCCAACGGAGCATGAGACACACTATTGGACCTAGGATAGGGGAGTTGGTGACTCTTTGCACATTGACAAGCATCACAAACAGACTCAATACTTTGACTAGATGACAATGGAAGATTGCCTTTATTCACTATTTTCTTAACTATGACCGAAGATGGATGTCCTAATCTTTGATGCCATCTTGCCAAGGAAGGCTTGACGACGGAGTGAACTTGTGATGACCCACAAGTATAGGGGATCTATCGTAGTCCTTTCGATAAGTAAGAGTGTCAAACCCAACAGGAGCAGAAGGAAATGATAAGCGGTTTCCAGCAAGGTATTCTCTGCAAGTACTGAAATAAGTGGTAATAGATAGTTTTGTGATAAGATAATTTGTAACGAGCAACAAGTAACAAAAGTAAATAAGGTGCAGCAAGGTGGCCCAATCCTTTTTGTAGCAAAGGACAAGCCTGGACAAACTCTTATATGATGTAAAGCGCTCCCGACAACACATGGAAATATTGTCAAGCTAGTTTTCATCACGTTCATATGATTCGCGTTCGGTACTTTGATAATTTGGTATGTGGGTGGACCGGTGCTGCCCTTACTTGGACAAGCATCCCACTTATGATTAATCTCTATTGCAAGCATCCACAAATACAACAAAAATATTAAGGTAAACCTAACTATAGCATGAAACATATGGATCCAAATCAGCCCCTTACGAAGCAACGCATAAACTAGGGTTTAAGCTTCTGTCACTCTAGCAACCCATCATCTACTTATTACTTCCCAATGCCTTCCTCTAGGCCCAAATAATGGTGAAGTGTCATGTAGTCGACATTCACATAACACCACTAGAGGAGAGACAACATACATCTCATCAAAATATCGAACGAATACCAAATTCACATGACTACTAATAGCAAGACTTCTCCCATGTCCTCGGGAACAAAAGTAACTACTCACAAAGCATAAACATGTTCATAATCAGAGGGGTATTAATATGCATATAGGATCTGAACATATGATCTTCCACCAAATAAACCAACTAGCATCAACTACAAGGAGTAATTAACACTACTAGAAACCTACTAGCACCAATCCCAGACTTGGAGACAAGAATTGGATACAAGAGATGAACTAGGGTTTTGAGATGAGATGGTGCTGATGAAGATGTTGATGGAGATTGCCCTCTCCTGATGAGAGGAGCGTTGGTGATGATGGTGGTGATGATTTCCCCCTCTGGGAGGGAAGTTTCCCCGGCAGAACAGCTCCGCCAGAGCCCTAGATTGGTTCTGCCAAGGTTCCGCCTCATGGCGGCGGAGTTTCGTCTGAGAAGATGGCTTATGATTTTTTCCATCGAAAGACTCCATATAGTAGAAGATGGCCACCGAAGGGCCACCAGGGGGCCCACGAGGTAGGGGGCGCACCCAGGGGGGTAGGGCGTGCCCCCACCCTCGTGGGCAGGGTGTGGCCCCCTGGTGAGGTTCTTGCTCTCAGTATTTTTATATATTTGGAAAACATCTTCCGTGAAGTTTTAGGACTTTTGGAGCTGTGTAGAATAGGTCTCTAATATTTGCTCCTTTTCCAGCCCAGAATCCCAGCTGCCAGCATTCTCCCTATTTATGTAAACCTTGTAAAATAAGAGAGAATAGGCATAAGTATTGTGACATAATGTGTAATAACATCCCATAATGCAATAAATATTGATATAAAAGCATGATGCAAAATGGACGTATCAACTTGACAACGACGCTTTCGACTAAATGCTTTGGATGTGATGGGATACAAGCCTCCAATGCATCTACCGTGGTGAATGAGCTCCCTCGTTGCCCGATCCTTTATGAAAAAATAAGTGGGATGAGTTTCAAAGAAGACAATATCGGCAGTTAAACGAGACATAGATGCAAGATTTTTGTCGGCTTGTGAAACATGAAGGACATCTTTTAGAGCTAGATCACGTTTAGGAGTAGGGGAATTAATAGATGCTTGACCAATATGAAAAATATCCATAGCTTCACTGCTAGCGGTGTGAATCTGATCATTGTCGAAGTACTTCTCCCTCATGGACAGCTTCTCAAGTTCATTGGTGACATGATCAGTAGCTCCTGAATCTGCATACCACACGGTGCCATCTCCACCACCTTGCTCCCTGATTGCTGCAGCTACATGGCGAGCATCAGGAACATAGTCCTTGTCGAAGCGGTGCCAACACTCCATGACCTCATGGCCTGGTTTCTTGCACAGTTGACATTGAACGCGGCTGTTGGAAGAAGATGACCCAGAGGGAGCGTTATGGTTGGAGTAGCCACCCCCTCCAGATCGTGCCGGGGCGTTGCTGTTGGTGTAGCCGCCCCCGGCAGGGCGCATGTTCTGGGTGTTGCTGCACCCGCGCCCGCCACTGCCGCTGCTACGGCTCCGCCCTTGGTGATCGCGCCCACGCCCACAGCCACGTGACGTGGCATTGGTAGAGGACTGACGGATGTTCGTCCTGCAAAGAAGATTCAGGCGAGCGTCGAAGCTGAGCAGCTGGTTGAAGAGTCATGGACCGGTGGTGATGCGCCAAGAGACATGGATTGGGTACTGGTGGATGAACGGGCAAAGGTGAATGATGTTGGGAACGTAGTAATTTCAAAAATTTCCTACGCACATGCAAGATCATGGTGATGCATAGCAATGAGAGGAGAGAGTGTTGTCCACGTACCCTCGTAGACCGAAAGCGGAAGCATTAGCATAACGTGGGTGATGTAGTCGTACGTCTTCACGATCCGACCGATCAAGTACCGAACGCATGACACCTCTGAGTTCTGCACACGTTCAACTCGATGACGTCCCTCGAACTCCGATCCATTCGAGCTTTGAGGGAGAGTTCCGTCAGCTCTCCGGGCGTGGTGACGATGATGATGTTCTACCGACGCAGGGCTTCGCCTAAGCACCTCTACGATATGACCGAGGTGGATTATGGTGGAGGGGGGCACCACACACGGCTAAGAGATCCAAGGGATCAATTGTTATGTCTATGGGGTGCCCCCTGGCCACGTGTATAAAGGAGTGGAGGAGGGGAGGGGCCGGCCCTATCTATGGCGCGCCCTAGGGGAGTCCTACTCCCACCGGGAGTAGGATTCCCCCTTTCCTAGTAGAACTAGGAGCCCTTCCAAGTAGTAGGAGTAGGAGGGAAGGAAAGGGAAGGGAAAAGGAGAAGGAAGGAAGGGGGCGCCCCCCTTCCTAGTCCAAATCGGACCAGCCCATGGGGAGGGGTGCGGCCACCCTTTGAGGCCTTTCCCGTATGGCCCATTAAGGCTCAATACGAATTCCCGTAACTCCACGGTACTCCCGAAAATACCTGAATCACTCGGAACCTTTCCGATGTCCAAATATAGTCGTCCAATATATCGATCTTTACTTCTCGACTATTTCGAGACTCCTCGTCATGTCCCCTATCTCATTCGGGACTCCGAACTCCTTCGGTAGATCAAAACACATAAACTCATAATATAACCGTCATCAAACTTTAAGCGTGCGGACCCTACGGGTTCGAGAACTATGTAGACATGACCGAGACACGTCTCCAGTCAATAACCAATAGCGGAACCTGGATGCTCATATTGGCTCCTACATATTCTACGAAGATCTTTATCGGTCAAACCGCATAACAACATATGTTGTTCCCTTTGTCATCGGTATGTTACTTGCCTGAGATTCGATCGTCGGTATCACAATACCTAGTTCAACTAGTTAAATGCCCGTGCGTTGCTACGGGCAAATGATTGAAAATAAATCAGCCGGGGCATCTATATGTCAGGTACCTGAAAATCTGTTCGCACCTGTCACTTTTATCTTTGTCTATCAAATCAATATCCAATGGTTAGGAGCACGCCGTCATTTGTTCATTCCTCTTCCTCCCGCACCTTCTTCTCTTGTTCCATGACGGTTCCTTCTCCTCAACCATGGCCTACCTAGAGTCCCAGACCTAAACTCCTGCCTCCACCCCCAACCCCCCACCCCCACGGTCGGTGGATATTGCCGCCCCACCCTCCCCTCGACCTCCTCCACCATGCTGGCTGTCGGCCCACACATCCATCTAAGCCTCACCCCGGCGGATAACCCCTCCCCCCCGGTACCCCATGCACCGTCACACATTCTTCCTCTTGCTTCGCGACGGTTCCTCCTCCTCAACCATGGTCTACCCAGGCCTAAACTCCTGCCTCCACCCCCACACGCACCCCCTGGGTCGGTGGATATCGCCACCCCACCCTCCCCCCGACCTCCTCCCCCATGCTGGCTGTCGGCCCACACATCCATCTAAGCCTCACCCCGGCGGATAACCCCTCCCCCCCGGTACCCCATGCACCGTCACACATTCTTCCTCTTGCTTCGCGACGGTTCCTCCTCCTCAACCATGGTCTACCCAGGCCTAAACTCCTGCCTCCACCCCCACACGCACCCCCTGGGTCGGTGGATATCGCCACCCCACCCTCCCCCCGACCTCCTCCCCCATGCTGGCTGTCGGCCCACACATCCATCTAAGCCTCACCCCGGTGGATAACCCCCCCCCACCCCATGCATCATCACCGATTAAGTTTTAGAGTCGCTCCTGCCAGCTATGCCCACCCCCCTAAGCCTCACCCTAATGAGGAAATTGCCCGTGCATTGTAAAGGGGGCATAGATAATATATTCTAATAGTTTGACAACAATTGTGGTTAACCATATATGTTTAGTATTGTATGCACGTCAATAGCATTGTCAACTTTTTATCGTTAAATCGTTACTTTTCTTCTTCTTCCATCTTCGGCTCTCAATCTATCAATGCCACAGCAGGCTCAGAATCCCCCCACCACCATGGAAGCATCTCCCCTGATGTATTGCAAGATGTAGTTGGGCCACTGACATGAGGGCCGCTGCAGTAGGGATCCCTGTCCCACCAGCACACCCATTTTGAATTTTAAGGAGATAACTGTAATTGTAATATTTTTGGTCGTTGATGACAGAAAAAGATGTAATGGATTTTGACCAAGTCACCATCATGTTTTGTACTCAGTCGCATCCTCGAGTAATTGATAATGGGGAAAATATCATATGGAAACCAACATTCGTATGATAAAGTACACTTACATACATTACTTGTCATTACAAACTCTGTGAACATCAAATTTTCTAAGGACACACAGTATTTTTTCAAAATCAAATGATTACACTGAATCTACATTACCTTTGTACCTTGTCTGGCGGTACACATGAATATATTTGCATCACGTCAGTACACACAAAATACATATGCACTAAGTTGGTCCTACTAAACACTGATTCAGCATCACAAACTACATGATGTTACATCAAGATGCACACGCTCAAGAAGGACCTTCAGTTGTACTCCCTCCGTCCCGAATTACTTGTTGCACGTATGGATGTATCTAGATGTGTATTTTAGTTCTAGATACATCCATTTCAGGGACAAGTAATTTGGGACGGAGGGAGTATATGAAAGTTCAAGCCAACTCAACTGCTTGCACTATATAACTTAGAAACGTGTATTAGCATTGAAAACCTGAAAAATAAAATCTCTAGTGTTCTTCTAAACCTCTAGGACTTTTTTTCAAGATAGTTAGGGAGGCATGGAAGGATCTCAAACCAGTCGGTCTGGCCAATGTTGGGGCGATTCTATTGTCTAACATTGACCAGCCAGTCCACACTATGCTGCTCACCGTTATTCTGCTCCCCTCCAAATCGGCCAACAGATGTTACCGCTGCCACTGCTCCGCACCGTCAAATCAGTAATAGGAAACTATATTATACCTCCAAAAAATTGTCAAGGAAGGATCAATAATAGTTATAACATATTGCATATGATAAAATTGAAGCATCTTTGTTCTGCACACATGTCACAATTTCTTGGAGATCTGGTGCAATACACAATATAGATAAACTCTCGGATGTTTGACATCCTATTAAAATATGTACACAGAATAATAATAAAATCTTTAATAAAAGAAACGAAAGAGAATCATAAAATGGGATTATAGAACCAGTGTTGACATATATATTTCATTTACCCACCAATTCGTGTGATATAAAAAGATAACACTCGCAAAAATCTCCTTCGATCTCACCACGTGATGCAACTGAATGACATCTCAACCTTCTCATGACTTCTAATTTTTTTCAGTTGCAAAATTCTTTAGTTAAGCTCACTAATTTTTATCATACAATATCCCAGAGCTATATTTTTGCCAGGTTGCAATATGAAAGATCACTCTGATTAGCCATCATAGCAATATGCATCATCGCAAGCAATAATCAACACATAATTTCCATTAAAACAATTATCACCAATCAAGCTCCTGCAAAATCATTAGAATCAAACTTCTTATAAAAAATCATATTCACATAACTTCTACCATCAATGTCATATTATATTTATGCGTGCCTCAAAAAATATCTAAAGTTCAAACCCAATAATCAGTTAAGCTTTGTCTTTTACATCATTTCTGAAAACATGCCACTCTATAGCATGATTCTTTTCAGTGGTAATAGCTCATGGTGTTGAGATAACTGACTCTTTCTCAGTCATCAAAAACCCTGTGTGTTTTAAGAAAATGAATGTTTCGAAAATTCATACAAACATATATATGAGTTTATTAACAGGTTAAACTCTTCATGCTTGTGACCATAAGTCAATTTTCTTGATTGCAATAAAACCTGCAAACTCAATGGTTGAGACAGGATTCTCCAAGAGGCATAAAATACTGGGTGGTTCAACAAATTTAGGACACAAAAAACTATATCCAAGAGGCATAATATACATATAAGATGGATTTGTCGTCCTGCTCCTAGATGGTGGCTGCACCGAAAAACCTCATGGGCGAGACCTTGTCCCTGGCGGCCGGCGGGGTGGACTCCTGAAAGACCTCATCGGCGGGGGCAGTCAAGATGCATCTAGTAATTTTGGCGAACACACATGAGCTCATTGCTAAGTGCTAACTCCAATTGCCTGTGTTGTAGAACTAATACTATCGTCAGACATTGGCATAGCAAAAGTCTAAAATGAACACCTAGCATATCGGAGTCTGGAGTCAATCAATCCACCTACCACTGTACTATGCACGACGTGAGCTAGTGATCGGAAGGCCTGCAACATGGGCATATCACGTCTTGGTATTCATCTCACAATCATCATGATCGGAAGAGTCCTCGACGGACATATCACGTGAGCCGACACCGGAATAACCGTACTGGACGGCAGTTCGATGACGTGAGGTACTGCAGCGCCACATATCGAGTAGCTCGATCGATGCATCTTTGCCGAGTGGCTGCGCGGCTGCCGACGACAAGGTTCCGTCGCGCGACCGCCATAGATAAAGAGTCCGTCCGGCCACAGGCGACGAGGTTTTGTCTTGCCGCCGCCGTAGACGAGGAGTCCGTCTGGCCACCGGCGACGAGGTCTTGTTGAGCGCCCACCATCAACGAAAGTACCATGAAAAAGCCGCAACAAAATGATAGGATGGAAACCGGGACTGGCTAGAAGCATGGGTTGAGATTAGGGTTGCTAGGTACTGATGAGGGGCAGTCTAGTCTGGTCGGAGGCAGCGCTCCTTTTACCTAGTGCATCACATAATCAAATCGTATCTTGTCCTGATTTTTCTGGAGAAACTTACCTTACAGGAATACGAGGGATTGTATGCTGATTTTGTTTCTCGGCAGAAAAAATCGGTGAGGAGGGGAAGGAATCGATAGATTTAGGCAAGTCACGTAAAACCGGAAGGTGGGGAGCGAAAGGAATCGATTGGGATAAACAAAGTCGGTGGGATCTATCGAGGTGAGGAGCTAACGAACGAAGGAAACGACCTACGGATGATGATGATGATGATTTGATTAGCGTCGTATATGGAAGGGAAGGATGGAAGGATTGGTGTTTTATATGGAAGGGGATGGAAGGGTTGGTTTGATTCTCGTGATGCATGAATTAAAACCGGTCTTGGTTTTCGGAGGGAGGAAAAAAATCGATGGGGGGAGAGATCGCCTGGTGGGAGGAGATCGATGGAAGGGTGAACGAACGAAACGAACGAACGACTTACGTACTCAGACATTAGGAGTAGAGATCTCGTTACCGGCAAGTCTCTTTACTCGTTCCGTAATACATCATTCCGCAACTAACTCATTAGTTGCAATGCTTGCAAGGCTTTAAGTGATGTGCATTACTGAGTGGGCCCAGAGATACCTCTCTGACAATCAGAGTGACAAATGCTAATCTCGAAATACGCCAACCCAACAAGTACCTTCGGAGACACCTGTAGAGCACCTTTATAATCACCCAGTTACGTTGTGACGTTTGGTAGCACACAAAGTGTTCCTCCGGTAAACGGGAGTTGCATAATTTCATAGTCATAGGAACATGTATAAGTCATGAAGAAAGCAATAGCAACAAACTAAATGATCAAGTGCTATGCTAACGGAATGGGTCAAGTCAATCACATCATTCTCCTAATGATGTGATCCCGTTAATCAAATGACAACTCATGTCTATGGTTAGGAAACACAACCATCTTTGATCAACGAGCTAGTCAAGTAGAGGCATACTAGTGACATACTATTTGTCTATGTATTCACACATGTATTATGTTTCCGGTTAATACAATTCTAGCATGAATAATAAACATTTATCATTATATAAGGAAATAAATAATAACTTTATTATTGCCTCTAGGGCATATTTCCTTCAGTCTCCCACTTGCACTAGAGTCAATAATCTAGTTCACATCGCCATGTGATTTAACATCAATAGTTCACATCACCATGTGATTAACACCCATAGTTCACATCGACATGTGACCAACATCCAAAGGGTTTACTAGAGTCAATAATCTAGTTTACATCGCTATGTGATTAATACCCAATGAGTACTAAGGTGTGATCATGTTTTTCTTGTGAGAGAAGTTTAGTCAACGGGTCTACCACATTCAGACCCGTAAGTATTTTGCAAATTTCTATGTCAACAATGCTATGCACGGAGCTACTCTAGCTAATTGCTCCCACTTTCAGTATGTATCCAGATTGAGATTTAGAGTCATCTAGATCAGTGTCAAAATTTGCATCGACGTAACCCTTTACGACGAACCTTTTTGTCACCTCCATAATCGAGAAACATATCCTTATTCCATTAAGGATAATTTTGACCGTTGTCCAGTGATCTAGTTCTAGATCACTATTGTACTCCCTTGCCAAAAACAGTGTAGGGTATACAATAGATCTGGTACACAGCATGTCATATTTTATAGAACCTATGGCCAAGGCATAGGGAATGACTTTAATTCTCTTTCTATCTTCTGTCGTGGTCGGGCTTTGAGTCTTACTCAGTTTCACACCTTGTAACACAGGCAAGAACTCTTTATTTGACTGTTCCATTTTGAACTACTTCAAAATCTTGTCAAGGTATGTACTCATTGGAAAACTTATCAAGCGTCTTGATCTATCTCTATAGATCTTGATGCTCAATATGTAAGTAGCTTCACCGAGGTCTTTCTTTGAAAAACTCCTTTAAAACACTCCTTTATGCTTTGCAGAATAATTCTACATTATCTCCGATCAACAATATGTCATTCACATATACTTATCAGAAATGATGTAGTGCTCCCACTCACTTTCTTGTAAATACAGGCTTCACCGCAAGTCTGTATAAAACTATATGCTTTGATCAACTTATCAAACGTATATTCCAACTCAGAGATGCTTGCACCAGTCCATAGATGGATCGCTGGAGCTTGCATATTTTGTTAGCACCTTTAGGATTGACAAAACCTTCTTGTTGCATCATATACAACTCTTCTTTAATAAATCCATTAAGGAATGCAGTTTTGTTTATCCATTTGCCAGATTTCATAAAATGTGGCAATTGCTAACATGATTCGGACAGACTTAAGCATAGATACGAGTGAGAAACTCTCATCGTAGTCAACACCTTGAACTTGTCGAAAACCTTTTGCGACAATTCTAGCTTTGTAGATAGTAACACTACTATCAACGTCCGTCTTCCTCTTGAAGATCCATTTAATCTCAATGGCTCGCCGATCTTTGGGCAAGTCAATCAAAGTCCATACTTTGTTCTTATACATGGATCTCACCTCAGATTTCATGGCCTCAAGCCATTTCGTGGAATCTGGGCTCATCATCGCTTCCTCATAGTTCGTAGGTTCATCATGGTCAAGTAACATGACCTCCAGAACATGATTACCGTACCACTCCGGTGCGGATCTCACTCTGGTTTACCTACGAGGTTCGGTAGTAACTTGATCTGAAGTTACATGATCATCATCATTAGCTTCCTCACTAATTGGTGTAGGAGTCACAAAAACAGATTTCTGTGATGAACTACTTTCCAATAAGGGAGCAGGTACAGTTACCTCATCAAGTTCTACTTTCCTCCCACTCACTTCTTTTGAGAGAAACTCCTTCTCTAGAAAGGATCCATTCTTAGCAATGAATATCTTGCCTTCAGATCTGTGATAGAAGGTGTACCCAACAGTCTCCTTTGGGTATCCTATGAAGACATATTTCTCCGATTTGGGTTCGAGCTTATCAGGTTGAAGCTTCTTCACATAAGCATCGCAGCCCCTAACTTTAAGAAACGACAACTTGGGTTTCTTGCCACAGTTCATATGGTGTCGTCTCAACGGATTTAGATGGTGCCCTATTTAACGTGAATGCAGCCGTCTCTAAAGCATAACCCCAAAACAATAGTGGTAAATCAGTAAGAGACATCATAGATTGCGCCATATCTAATAAAGTACGATTACGACATTAGGACACACCATTACGCTGTAGTGTTCCAGGTGGTGTGAGTTGCGAAACTATTCCACATTGTTTCAAATGAAGACCAAACTCGTAACTCAAATATTCACCTCCACGATCAGATCGTAGAAACTTTATTTTCTTGTTACGATGATTTTCCACTTCACTCT
This sequence comes from Triticum urartu, assembly GCF_003073215.2. NCBI lineage: Eukaryota > Viridiplantae > Streptophyta > Magnoliopsida > Poales > Poaceae > Triticum > Triticum urartu. Next base: position 654,341,923 of record NC_053023.1, on the reverse strand, counting down.
CAAATTCTTTGAACTTTTCAAATGTTTCAGACTTATGTTTCATCAAGTAGATATACCATATCTGCTCAAATCATCTGTGAAGGTTAGAAAATAACGATACCAGCCGCGAGCCTCAACACTCATCCGACTGCATACATCAGTATGTATTATTTCCAACAAGTCTATTGCTCGCTCCATTGTTCCGGAGAACGGAGTCTTAGTCATCTTGCCCATGAGGCATGGTTCGCAAGCATCAAGTGATTCCAAAATTCCATCAACATGGAGTTTCTTCATGCGCTTTACACCAATTTGACATAAACGGCAGTGCCACAAATAAGTTGCACTATCATTATTAAACTTGTATCTTTTGGCTTCAATACTATGAATATGTGTATCACTACTATCGAGATTCAATAAAAATAGACCACTCATCAAGGGTGCATGACCATAAAAGATATTACTCATATAAATAGAACAACCATTATTCTCTGATTTAAATGAATAACTGTCTTGCATCAAACAAGATCCAGATATATGATAACCCACAAGTATAGGGGATCGCAACAGCTTTCGAGGGTAGAGTATTCAACCAAATTTATTGATTCGACACAAGGGGAGCCAAAGAATATTCTCAGGTATTAGCAGTTGAGTTGTCAATTCAACCACACCTGGAAACTTAGTATCTGCAGCAAAGTGTTTAGTAGCAAAGTAATATGATAGTGGTGGTAACGGTAACAAAAGTAAAGACAGCAAAAGTAATGTTTTTGGTATTTTGTAGTGATTGTAACAGTAGCAGCGGGAAAGTAAATAAGCGAGAACCAGTATATAGAAAGCTCGTAGCCACCAGACCAGTGATGGATAATTATGCTGGATGCGGTTCATCATGTAACAGTCATAACATAGGGTGACACAGAACTAGCTCCAATTCATCAATGTAATGTAGGCATGTATTCCGAATATAGTCATACGTGCTTATGGAAAAGAACTTGCATGACATCTTTTGTCCTACCCTCCCGTGGCAGCGGGGTCCTAATGGAAACTAAGGGATATTAAGGCCTCCTTTTAATAGAGAACCGGAACAAAGCATTAGCACATAGTGAATACATGAACTCCTCAAACTATGGTCATCACCGAGAAGTATCCCGATTATTGTCACTTCGGGGATGTCGGATCATAACACATAATAGGTGACTATAGACTTGCAAGATTGGATCAAGAACTCACATATATTCATGAAAACTAATAGGTTCAGATCTGAAATCATGGCACTCGGGCCCTAGTGACAAGCATTAAGCATAGCAAAGTCATAGCAACATCAATCTCAGAACATAGTGGATGCTAGGGATCGAACCCTAACAAAACTAACTCGATTACATGATAAATCTCATCCAACCCATCACCGTCCAGCAAGCCTATGATGGAATTACTCACGCATGGCGGTGAGCATCATGAAATTGGTGATGGAGGATGGTTGATGATGACGACGGCGACGAATCCCCCTCTCCGGAGCCCCGAACGGACTCCAGATCAGCCCTCCCTAGAGGTTTTAGGGCTTGGCGGCGGCTCCGTATCGTAAAACGCGATGATTTCTTCTCTCCTATTTTTTTCTCCCCGAAAGCCAATATATAGAGTTGGAGTTGGCGTCGGAAGGTTTCCAGGGGGCCCACGAGGTAGGGGGCGCGCCTAGAGGGGGGGGGCGCCCCCCACCCTCGTGGACAGGGTGTGGGCCCCTGGTCTTCATCTTTGGCGAGGATTTTTTATTGTTTTTTATAAGACACCCCGTGGAGTTTCAGGTCATTCCGAGAACTTTTGTTTTCTGCACATAAACAACATCATGGCAATTCTGCTGAAAACAACGTCAGTCCGGGCTAGTTTCAACACTCATCGGACCGCATACATCAGTATGTATTATTTCCAATAAGTCAGTTGCTCGCTCCATTGTTCCGGAGAATGGAGTCTTAGTCATCTTGCCCATGAGGCATGGTTCGCAAGCATCAAGTGATTCATAATCAAGTGATTCCAAAAGTCCATCAGCATGGAGTTTCTTCATGCGCTTTACACTAATATGACCTAAACGATAGTGCCACAAATAAGTTGCACTATCATTATTAACTTTTCATCTTTTGGTTTCAATATTATGAATATGTGTATCACTACGATCGAGATCCAACGAACCATTTTCATTGGGTGTGTAATCATATAAGGTTTTATTCATGTAAACAGAACAACAATTTATTCTCTTACTTAAATAAATAACCGTATTGCAATAAACATGATCAAATCATATTCATGCTCAACGCAAACACCAAATAACACTTATTTAGGTTCAACATTAATCCCGAAAGTATAGGGAGTGTGCGATGATGATCATATCAATCATGGAACCACTTCCAACACACATCGTCACTTCACCCTTAACTAGTCTCTGTTCATTCTGCAACTCCCGTTTCGAGTTACTACTCTTAGCAACTGAACCAGTATCAAATACTGAGGGGTTGCTACGAACACTAGTAAAATACACATCAATAATCTGTATATCAAATATACCTTTGTTCACTTTGCCATCCTTCTTATCCGCCAAATACTTGGGGCAGTTCCGCTTCCAGTGACCAGTCCCTTTGCAGTAGAAGCACTTAGTCTCAGTCTTAGGACCAGACTTGGGCTTCTTCACTTGAGCAGCAACTTGCTTGCCGTTCTTCTTGAAGTTCCCCTTCTTCCCTTTGCCCTTTTCTTAAAACTAGTGGTCTTGTCTACCATCAACACTTGATATTTTTCTTGATTTCTACCTTCGTTGATTTCAGCATTACGAAGAGCTTGGGAATCGTTTCCGTTATCCCTTGCATATCATAGTTCATCACGAAGTTCTACTAACTTGGTGATGGTGACTAGAGAATTCTGTCAATCACTATCTTATCTGGAAGATTAACTCCCACTTGATTCAAGCGATTGTAATACCCAGACAATCTGAGCACATGCTCACTGCTTGAGCTATTCTCCTCCATCTTTTTAGCTATAGAACTTGTTGGAGACTTCATATCTCTCAACTCGGGTATTTACTTGAAATATTAACTTCAACTCCTGGAACATCTCATATGGTCCATGACATTCAAAACATCTTTGAAGTCCCGATTCTAAGCCGTTAAGCATGGTGCACTAAACTATCAAGTAGTCATTATATTGAGCTAGCCAAACGTTCATAACGTCTGCCTCTACTCCTGCAATAGGTCTGTCACCTAGTGGTGCATCAAAGACATAATTCTTCTGTGCAGCAATGAGGATAATCCTCAGATCAAGGATCCAATCCGCATCATTGCTACTAACATTTTCCAACATAATTTTTCTCTAGGAACACAATAAACTGGGAGCAACATCGCGAGCTATTGATCTACAACATAGATATGCTAATACTACCAGGACTAAGTTCATGATAAATTAAAGTTCAATTAATCATATTACTTAAGAACTCCCACTTAGACAGACATCCCTCTAATCTTCTAAGTGATCACGTGATCCATATCAACTAAACCATGTCCGATCATCACGTGAGATGGAGTAGTTTCAATGGTGAACATCACTATGTTGATCATATCTACTATATGATTCACGCTCGACCTTTCGGTCTCCGTGTTCCGAGGCCATATCTGTTATATGCTAGGCTCATCAAGTTTAACCTGAGTATTCCGCGTGTGCAACTGTTTTGCACCCGTTGTATTTGAACGTAGAGCCTATCACACCCAATCATCACGTGGTGTCTCAGCACGAAGAACTTTCGCAACGGTGCATACTCAGGGAGAACACTTATACCTTGATAATTTAGTGAGAGATTATCTTATAAAGCTACCGCCGAACTAAGCAAAATAAGATGTATAAAAGATAAACATCACATGCAATCATAATATGTGACATGATATGGCCATCATCATCTTGTGCCTTTGATCTCCATCTCCAAAGTATCGTCATGATCTCCATCGTCACCGGCATGACACCATGATCTCCATCATCTTGATCTATATCAATGTGTCGTCACATGGTTGTCTCGCCAACAATTGCTCTTGCAACTATTGCTATCGCATAGCGATAAAGTAAAGCAATTATTTGGCGCTTGCATCTTATGCAATAGAGAGATAACCATAAGGCTTTTGCCAGTTGCCGATAACTTCAACAAAACATGATCATCTCATACAACAACTTATATCTCATCACGTCTTGACCATATCACATCACAACATGCCCTGCAAAAACAAGTTAGACGTCCTCTACTTTGTTGTTGCAAGTTTTATGTGGCTGCTACGGGCTGACAAGAACCGTTCTTACCTACGCATCAAAACCACAACGATAGTTTGTCAAGTTGGTGCTGTTTTAACCTTCGCAAGGACCGGGCTTAGCCACACTCGGTTCAACTAAAGTTGGAGAAACTGACACCCGCCAGCCACCTGTGTGCAAAGCACGTCGGTAGAACTAGTCTCACGTAAGCGTACGCGTAATGTCGGTCCGGGCCGCTTCATCCAACAATACCGCCGAACCAAAGTATGACATGCTGGTAAGCAGTATGACTTATATCGCCCACAGCTCACTTGTGTTCCACTCGTGCATATGACATCTACGCATAAAACCTGGCTCGGATGCCACTGTTGGGAAACGTAGTAATTTCAAAAATTTCCTACGCACATGCAAGATCATGGTGATGCATAGAAACGAGAGGAGAGAGTGTTGTCCATGTACCCTCGTAGACCGAAAGCGGAAGCGTTAGCACAACGCGGTTGATGTAGTCGTACGTCTTCACGATCCGACCGATCAAGTACCGAACGCATGGCACCTCCGAGTTCTGCACACGTTCAACTCGATGACGTCCCTCAAACTCCGATCCAGCTGAGCTTTGAGGGAGAGTTCCGTCAGCACGACGGCGTGGTGACGATGATGATGTTCTACCGACACAGGGCTTCGCCTAAGCACCGCTATGATATGACCGAGGTGGATTATGGTGGAGGGGGGCACCGCACACGGCTAAGAGATCCAAGGGATCAATTGTTGTGTCTATGGGGTGCCCCCTGGCCACATATATAAAGGAGTGGAGGAGGGGAGGGGCAGGCCCTCTCTATGGCGCGCCCTAGGGGAGTCCTACTCCCACCGGGACTAGGATTCCCCCTTTCCTAGTAGAACTAGGAACCCTTCCAAGTAGTAGGAGTAGGAGCGAAGGAAAGGGAAGGGAAAATGAGAAGGAAGGAAGGGAGCGCCCCCCTCGCTAGTCCAAATCGGACCAGCCCATGGGGAGGGGTGCGGCCACCCTTTGAGGCCTTTCTCTCCTTTCCCGTATGGCCCATTAAGGCCCAATACGAATTCCCGTAACTCCCCGGTACTCCCGAAAATACCCGAATCACTCGGAACCTTTCCGATGTCCGAACATAGTCGTCCAATATATCGATCTTTATGTCTCGGCCATTTCGAGACTCCTCGGCATGTCCCCGATCTCATCCAGGACTCCGAACTCCTTCGGTACATCAAAACACATAAACTTATAATATAACCGTCATCAAACTTTAAGCGTGCGGACCCTACGGGTTCGAGAACTATGTAGACATGACCGAGATACGTCTCCAGTCAATAACCAATAGCGGAACCTGGATGCTCATATTGGCTCCTACATATTCTATGAAGATCTTTATCGGTCAAACCGCATAACAACATACGTTGTTCCCTTTGTCATCGGTATGTTACTTGCCCGAGATTCGATCGTCGGTATCTCAATACCTAGTTCAATCTCGTTACCGGAAAGTCTCTTTACTCATTCCGTAATACATCATTCCGCAACTAACTCATTAGTTGCAATGCTTGCAAGGCTTTAAGTGATGTGCATTACCGAGTGGGCCCAGAGATACCTCTCCGACAATCGGAGTGACAAGTCCTAATCTCGAAATACGCCAACCCAACAAGTACCTTCGGAGACACCTATAGAGCACCTTTATAATCACCCAGTTACGTTGTGATGTTTGGTAGCACACAAAGTGTTCCTCCGGTAACCGGGAGTTGCATAATCTCATAGTCATAGGAACATGTATAAGTCATGAAGAAAGCGATAGCAACAAACTAAACGATCAAGTGTTATGCTAACGGAATGGGTCAAGTCAATCACATCATTCTCTAATGATGTGATCCCGTTAATCAAATGATAACTCATGTCTGTGGCTAGGAAACTTAACCATCTTTGATTCAACGAGCTAGTCAAGTAGAGGCATAGTAGTGACATACTATTTGTCTATGTATTCATACATGTATTATGTTTCCGGTTGATACAACTCTAGCATGAATAATAAACATTTATCATTATATAAGGAAATAAATAATAACCTTATTATTGCCTCTAGGGCATATTTCCTTCAGATGATGAGGCAAGGGAGGTGGTGAGCGCACTCATGGTGCTTGATTGGGTGGAGGACGTAGTCATGGCGCGGTTTCAGCAGGGCTAGATGCAATCTCTTCGCGATTTAGGAAGAAGATGCTCTGATTACCATGTAAGATATTGTGGGAAGCGTGAAACCCTTTGCTCAGGCCGCACTTGTATATATATCGATAATGTCGTGGCTTACAAGTTGATATGATCGTCAGATCGTTTACAGAAGGTCGGTAAGAGTTCTGGACAAAACAAGAGATAGAAGAAGAATACGAGTTTAAACACAGAGTTCTATCTCTATACACCTATTCCAACAGGAGGGACAAATTTGTTTCCGCGAGAAGCGCAACTGTGCTTCTCGAAAAGTAAAAACAAAACAAAAAAACATGCTTTCGGCTTCGGGTTTTTCCTTTCCGGTTTATTGTAAGTAAAGTTCATCAAAACCAATTACCATGGGATTTAGTTTCAAAGATCTCAATGCAAGAAATGCAACGGTAAAAACGGTTGGAGATTTGGATGCAAGATTCAAATATAAATTTTTTGAATAATCAAATTTACAAAAAAACTCTTAGGTTGCAGCAAGTTGCGCACATGCAATGCGCCACTTGTCCGCGCCTGAGAAGGTGAGGGTGACCTTAGTAGGGGGTAGCCCTTAAGTAATGAATTCGGCTCTCCTTCCTTTTGCGTGAAAGCTATGTCTCGCTTATAGTGAGACTAGCATCTCTCTCACTGAAGCTTTCCTACACAACACATCCGTATGGGCCGGCCCAACACTGTGTTACTCGTTTCATTCATTCGTCGGTCGTTCGCTGATTGCTTCGTTCATTTTTTTGTTTGATTTTCTTATTATTTCTTCTGCCTTCTTCTTTTCATTGCTATAATTTTTTGTTTCTCTTTTGTTTATTTTATGGTTTTCATCACTTTTTTCTTTTTTTCCCATTGCCTTCTCTTTTCCTTTGTTTTTTCGTTTCTTTCTTGATTTTTAAAAGATTTTTTCTTTGTTTCTTTACCAGTTTTCACTATTTTTCATTATTTTTTACAATTTTTTCTTCGGTATTTGTTTCTTGTTTCCTTTGGTTTCTTTTTTAGTTTTTCTTTGTTTCTATTAGTTTTCATTCTACATTTTTTGTATACATCAAAACAATTTTCTAATACACATTTACCATTTTTTCAATACAAGTTTACATTTTTTAGTATATACTAAACATTTTTTCTATGTGTAGATTTTTTTAAATCCTTGATTACATTTTTCTCAAATATAAGTTTAATATTTTCAAATAAATGGTCAATATTTTTTCTATCAACAATTTTCTAATTATATTGCTTGATTATCTTTTTTTTACATAAGAATTTTTTAATACATGGTCAACAACATTTCTATACATATTTAATATTTTCGAATGCTTCCGTAACACTTCTCCAATATTTTTTTTAATTATTTGATTAACATTTTGTAAATGCATTATAACTTTTTTCACAAACATTTTTTAATTTTTGTATACATGAGAAACATTTTTTATACACATTTAACATTTTTTGGATGCCTGGTTAACATTTTTTTAATACACAATCAACATTTTCTCTGTACACATTTTAACATTTTTCAAATGCTTGATTAATTGTTTTCATATATAAGATTAATATTTTTTTGAATACATGCTCAGAATTTTATTTTATGCACATTTTGACATTTTTAAATGCTTGATTAACATTTTCAAATACAAGATTAATTCTTTTAACGACATGGTCAACAATTTGTATACTCATTTAACATTTTTCTAATGCATGAGTAACGCTTTTCAAATCCTTGTTTAACATTTTTTTAAATGCTTGATTAACATTTTCTAAATACATGATAACTTTTTTTGCACACATTGTACATATTTTTCGTATACATGAGAAACATTACCTTTATACACATTTAACATTTTTCAGATTCTGGGTTAACATTTTTTGAATACATGACGAACACATTTTTTATATTTTTAAATGCTTGATGAACATTTTTCAAATAAAAGATTACCATTTTTGATTACGTGGTTAACATTTGTTTTCTATGCTCATTTTCAAATTCTAGATTAACACTTTTGAAAAACAAGTTTGTCATTTTTCTAATACATGGTCAACATTTTTTGTATACGCAATTAATATTTTTCAAATGCTTGATTAACATTTTCAAATATTCGTTTAATATTTCCAATTTCAGGAAGGTTTTTGACATTTGTGAACATTTTAAAATTTGAGAATTTTTTTGAAAATTCACATACAAAATTTTGTATTCATGCCTTTTTAGTTTGAAACATTTTTATAATATGTGAACTTTTATTTCATTTTTTTAAACCGTAGTTTCCTAAGCGTAGCGGCAGCAAGCCGAGCCGATACAACTTAGTTGAGGGGAACAATAAAAAACGTACACTGAGCCGAACTAGCGACCGAAGGCGAGCGGGAGCTTCCTGGTCCGAGGCCTCTCCATGTTTTAGCAGTAGATTACCGGTAAGATATAACCATCCCAGGATGAGACCTTTGGCGAAATCACTAATTAAGAGTACCCGCTGCAAATGGTATCCTATCTCATCCGGTTATGACAAGTGACATACCACATGCGCGTCTATTGTTGCAACAAGAGTGTTTGATGGGGTTTTCTAACCCGACAATGGGGGATGGGAGGTTGACTATTTGCTTTTTTTGTAGATTCATTTTATCAAAATGATTTATCTCTTAAATCATGCGTCGAAATCACGAACGGTTTGAATCTTGTGTTTCTCGCGTCCATATCTTTGAAACTAGATCCCATGTTGATAAATTCAACAAACTTTTTTCCTCGCAAATTTGTGCCTCTAGCTAGTAATAACTTTGTGCTTCCAACATGACCTAAATTGTGCTTCCAACACTAATGAAATTGTGCTTCCCGAGGAATCACAACTTTGCTCCTTGTGGGTTGAAGCACTAATGCACTTCATACGAAAGCATACGCTTTAGCACAGACATTTTTTTTATCAAATAGGAAACCAATAAAAAACCAAAAAAGTAAAGAAAAAATATACTGCGGGCGCTTCTACGCTTGGGACAATGCATCGGCGGTCAAGCTGGCAATGGGGATTACTTAAGTGGGTATTAGATTGCCATCCCCGTCCCCATGGCAGGCTCCTCATGCCCATATCCACTCAAACCCGCTAGGATAAAAAGTTTCCCATCGCCATCCCCGTTGGGTTTTTGATCCTGCGGGGAAACCCATGCCCACAATCAGTAGAAGTATTCGACAACATTTTAGTAGGATTTCTTTTTATTACAACATAATAAAACACATGCAAGGCCTTTTGAGCTGAATGTTGTGGCTAGGTTAGGTTTTGGCTTTTTTGGGGCCAAGTGGGAAGGATGGATAGAAATCTGGATGAGTACATGCAAGAATTATCTGAAGTCTATTGATTTAGGGCTCACATTTAAGGCATTTTTTAGAAACGGAGGCAAGAGTCTTGCCTCAGTGCTTAATTAGGAAGACGAGAATTGTCGAGTTAATTTATAGAAAAACAAACGAAAACCAAAACAAATGGACCACAAACGAACTACTAATGTGGCATGAAATCCCACAACTGCAAAGGCAACCCACCAAACACTCTGAATACACAACAATGAAAAATCCTGACACTGCTACCATGATAAGTGACCTTCGACGACAATACCTAGACAAAAGACATCGGGCACTTCTCAAACCATAACGACAACCAAATCCAAGAGGAAGGGCCGAAGACCAAGATTATCTATGAAGCAGCCACATACGCCTTCCCTATGACTCCACTTTTGCCTTTGCCCTCCTTCTTGTGTTTGCCCCATATTAGCATTCCTTTCAGGAGGCAAGCAATCAACCTACCAGACCAGGTCTAGCAACCGCCAAGCGGGAGACTGATACGTCTCCAACGTATCTATAATTTTTGACTGTTCCATGCTGTTATATTATCATTCTTGGATGTTTTATAATCATTTTATATCATTTTTTGTACTAATCTATTGACATAGCGCCAAGTGCCAGTCGCTATTTTTGCATGTTTTTTACATCGCAGGAAATCAATACCAAACGGAGTCCAAACGCAACGAAACTTTTTGTGGATTTTTTTGGACCAGAAGACATCCATTGGGTCGGAGAAGCGCCTGGGGGTGATCCGAGGGGAGCACAACCCACCAGAGCGCACCTGGAGGCCCAGGCGCGCCCTGGTGGGTTGTGCCCACCTCAGGTGCCCCCCGGACCGCCTCTTTGCTCTATAAATACCCCAATATTCCAGAAACCCTAGGGGAGTCGACGAAAATCAATTCCAGCCGCCGCAAGTTCCAGAAACACCAGATCCAATCTAGACACCATCACGGAGGGGTTCATCACGTCCATTGGTGCCTCTCCGATTATACGTGAGTAGTTCTTTGTAGACGTCTGGGTCCGTAGTTAGTAGGTAGATGGCTTCCTCTCTCTTGTTTGATTCTCGATACAATGTTCTCTTGGAGATCCATATGATGTAATTCTTTTGCGGTGTGTTTGTTCGGATCCGATGAACTTTGAGTTTATGATTAGATCTACCTCTTTTTATCCATGAAAGTTATTTGAGTCTTCTTTGATCTCTTATATGCATGATTGCTTATAGCCTCGTATTTCTTCTCTGATATTTGGGTTTTGTTTGGCCAACTTGATCTATTTATCTTGCAATGGGAAGAGGTGCTTTGTGATGGGTTCGATCTTACAGTGCTTGATCCCAGTGACAGAAGGGGAACCGACACGTATGTATCGTTGCCATTAAGGATAACAAGATGGAGTCTATTTCTACATAAATAGATCTTGTCTACATAATGTCATCATTCTTATTGCATTACTCTGTTTCTCCATGAACTTAATACACTAGATGCATGCTGGATAGCGGTCGATGTGTGGAGTAATATTAGTAGATGCAGGCAGGAGTCGATCTACTAATCTTGAACGTGATGCCTATATAATGATCATAGCCTAGATATCGTCATGATTATTTGAAGTTCTATAAATGAAGGAAATATGCCCTAGAGGCAATAATAAAGTTATTATTTATATTTCCTTATATCATGATCAATGTTTATTATTCATGCTAGAATTGTTTTAACCGGAAACTTGATACATGTATGAATACATAGACAAAACTAAGTGTCCCTAGTATGGCTCTACTTGACTAGCTCGTTAATCAAAGATGGTTAAGTTTCCTAACCATAGACATGTGTTGTCATTTGATGGACAAGACCCATCCGTTAGCTTAGCATAATCATTATTAAGTTTTATTGCTATTGCTTTCTTCATGACTTGTACATATTCCTCTGACAATGAGATAATGCAACTCCCGAATACCGGAGGAACACCTTGTGTGCTATCAAACGTCACAACATAACCGAGTGATTATAAATATGCTCTACAGGTTTCTCCGAAGGTGTTTGTTGGGTTGGCATAGATCGAGATTAGGATTTGTCACTCCATGTATCAGAGAGATATCTTTGGGCCCTCTCGGTAATGCACATCACTATAAGCCTTGCAAGCAATGTGACTAATGAGTTAGTTACGGGATGATGCATTACAGAACGAGTAAAGAGACTTGCCGGTAATGAGATTGAACTAGCTATGTTGATACCGACGATCGAATCTCGGGCAAGTAACATACCGATGACAAAGGGAATAACGTATGTTGTTATGCGGTTTGACCGATAAAGATCTTCGTAGAATATGTAGGAGCCAATTTGAGCATCCAGGTTCCGCTATTGGTTATTGACCGGAGATGTGTCTCGGTCATGTCTACATAGTTCTCGAACCCGTCGGGTCCGCATGCTTAACGTTCGATGACAATTTGTATTATGAGTTATGTGTTTTGGTGATTGAAGATTGTTCAGAGTCTGTGATGAGATCACAGACATGACGAGGAGTCTCGAAATGGTCGAGAGGTAAAGATTGATATATTGGACGAAGGTATTCGGACACCAGAATGGTTTCAGGAAGTTTCATATTAGTTTTGGAGTACCGGGGGTTACCGGAACCCCCTGGAAGGTAATGGGCCAACATGGGCCTTAGTGGAGGAGAGACGGCCGGCCATAGGAGGTGCCCCCCCCTTGCCAATCCGAATTGGACAAGGGGTGGGGGCGGCGCCCCCCCTTTTCCCTCTCCTACTCCTTCTCTCTTTCCCCCTTTGCTACTCCGGCAAAGGAAAAAGGAAGGGGAATCCTACTAGGACTTGGGAGTCCTAGTAGGACTCCCCATACTTGGCGCGCACCTAGGGGGCCGGCCTCCTCCTCCTTGCTACCTCTTGAGCATGCGTTGGTTTTCCCTTGAAGAGGAAAGGGTGATGCAACAAAGCAACGTAAGTATTTCCCTCAGTTTTTGAGAGCCAAGGTATCAATCCAGTAGGAGACCACACGCGAGTCACCTCATACCTACACAAACAAATAAGAACCTCGCAACCAACGCGATAAAGGGGTTGTCAATCCCTTCACGGCCACTTGCAAGAGTGAGATCTGATAGAGATAATAATAATAAGATAAATATTTTTGGTATTTTTATGATATAGATTGAAAGTAAAGATTGCAAAATAAAATAGATTTGAAACTTGTATGATGGAAGATAGACCCGGGGGCCATAGGTTTCACTAGTGGCTTGTCTCAAGATAGCATAAGTATTACGGTGGGTGAACAAATTACGGTCGAGCAATTGATAGAATTGTGCATAGTTATGAGAATATCTAGGTATGATCATGTATATAGGCATCACGTCCGTGACAAGTAGACCGACTCGTGCCTGCATCTACTACTATTACTCCACACATCGACCGCTATCCAGCATGCATCTAGAGTATTAAGTTCATAAGAATGGAGTAATGCTTTAAGCAAGATGGCATGATGTAGAGGGATAAACTCATGCAATATGATATAAACCCCATCTTTTTAACCTCGATGGCAACAATACAATACGTGTCGTTTCCCCTACTGTCACTAGGATCGAGCACCACAAGATTGAACCCAAAGCTAAGCACTTCTCCCATTGCAAGAAAGATCAATCTAGTAGGCCAAACCAAACTGATAATTCGAAGAGACTTGCAAAGATAACCAATCATACATAAAAGAATTTAGAGAAGATTCAAATATTGTTCATAGATAGTCTTGATCATAAACCCACAATTCATCGGATCTCGACAAACACACCGCAAAAGAAGATTACATCAAATAGATCTCCAAGAGAATCGAGGAGAACTTTGTATTGAGATCCAAAGAGAGAGAAGAAGCCATCTAGCTAATAACTATGGACCCGAAGGTCTAAGGTAAACTACTCACACCTCATCGGAGAGGCTATGGTGTTGATGTAGAAGCCCTCCATGTTCAATGCCCCCTCCGGCGGAGCGCCGGAAAAGGCCCCAAGATGGGATCTCATAGGTACAGAAGGTTGCGGCGGTGGAATTAGGTTTTCGTGGTGCCCGCTGATGTTTCCAGGGTACGTAGGTATATATAGAAGGAAGAAAGTAGGTCGGTGGAGCCACGAGGGTCCCACGAGAGTGGAGGGCGCGCCCCCTGCCTTGTGGCCTCCTCGTTGATTGCTTGATGTCCACTCCAAGTCCTCTGGATCACGTTTGTTCAAAAAATCACGCTCCCGAAGGTTTCATTCCGTTTGGACTTCGTTTGATATTCTTTTTCTGCGAAACACTGAAATAGGCAAAAAAACAACAGTTTGGGCTGGGCCTCCGGTTAATGGGTTTTTCCCAAAAATAATATAGAAGTGTATAAATACGCCCATTAAACATCCAAAACAGAATATATAATAGCATGGAACAATCAAAAATTATAGATACGTTGGAGACGTATCAAGCATCCCCAAAGCTTAATTCCTGCTCGTCCTCGAGTAGGTAAATGATAAAAACAGAATTTTTGATGTGGAATGCTTCCTAACATATTTCTCAATGCAATTTTATTTATTGTGGCATGAATGTTCAGATTCGAAAGATTCAAGATAAAAGTTTAATATTGACATAAAAATAATAATACTTCAAGCATACTAACTAAGCAATTATGTCTTCTCAAAATAACATGGCCAAAGAAAGTTATCCCTACAAAATCATATAGTCTGGCTATGCTCCATCTTCATCACACAAAATATTAAATCATGCACAACCCCGATGACAAGCCAAGCAATTGTTTCATACCTTTGATGTTCTCAAACTTTTTCAACTTTCATGCAATACATGAGCGTGAGCCATGGACATAGCACTATAGGTGGAATAGAATGGTGGTTGTGGAGAAGACAAAAAGGAGAAGATAGTATCACATCAACTAGGCGTATCAACGGGATATGGAGATGCCCATCAATAGATATCAATGTGAGTGAGTAGGGATTGCCATGCAATGGATGCACTAGAGCTATAAGTGTATGAAAGCTTAACAAAAGAAACTAAGTGGGTGTGCATCCAAATTTCTTGCTCACGAAGACCTAGGACAATTTGAGGAAGCCCATCATTGGAATATACAAGCCAAGTTCTATAATGTAAAATTCCCACTAGTTTATGAAAGTGACAACATAGGAGACTCTCTATCATGAAGATCATGGTGCTACTTTGAAGCACACGTGTGGAAAAAGGATAGTAACATTGTCCCTTCTTTCTTTTTCTCTCATTTTTTATTTGGGCTTTTTTTTCTTTTGGACTCTTTTTTATTTTTATTTTTCGTCCAGAGTCTCATCCCGACTCGTGGGGGAATCATAGTCTCCATCATCCTTTCCTCACTAGGACAATGCTCTAATAACGATGATCATCACACTTCTTTTTACTTACAACTCAATACTTAGAACAAAATACGACTCTATGTGAATGCCTCCGGCGGTGTACCGGGATAATGAATCAAGAGTGACATGTATGAAAAAATTATGAAAGGTGGCTTTGCCACAAATACGATGTCAACTACATGATCATGCATGGCAATATGACAATGATGAAGCGTGTCATAACAAACGGAACGGTGGAAAGTTGCATGGCAATATATCTTGGAATGGCTATGGAAATGCCATAATAGGTAGGTATGGTGGCTGTTTTAAGGAAGATATATGGTGGGTGTATAATACCGGTGAAAAGTGCACGGTAATGGAGAGGCTAGCAGATGTGGAAGGGTGAGGGTGCGTATAATCCATGGACTCAAGATTAGTCATAAAGAACTCACATACTTATTGCAAAAATCTATTAGTTGCCGAAACAAAGTACTATGCGCATGATCCTAGGGGGATAGATTGGTAGGAAAAGACCATCGCTCGTCCCCGACCGCCACTCATATGAAAGATAATCAATAAATAAATCATGCTCCGACTTCATCACATAACGGTTCACCATACGTGCATGCTATGGGAATCACAAACTTCAACACAAGTATTTATCAAATTCACAACTACTCAACTAGCATGACTCTAATATCACCATCTCCATATCTCGAAACAATTATCAAGTATCAAACTTCTCATAGTATTCAATGCACTTATATGAAAGTTTTTATTATTCCTAAAAGAAAATTACCATGCTGTTCTAAAGGAATCTCAAAATAATATAAGTGAAGCATGAGAGATCAATTATTTCTATAAAATAAAACCACCACCATGCTCTAAAAGATATAAGTGAAGCACTAGAGTAAAAACTATATAGCCCAAAAGATATAAGTGAAGCACATAGAGTATTCTAATAAATACCGATTCATATGTGTCTCTCTCAAAAGGTGTGTCCAGCAATGATGATTGTGGTAAACTAAAAAACAAAGGCTCAAATCATACAAGACGCTCCAAGCAAAACACATATCATGTGGTGAATAAAAATATAGCTCCAAGTAAAGTTACCGATGAACGAAGACAAAAGAGGGGATGCCTTCTGGGGCATCCCCAAGCTTAGGCTTTTTGGTGTCATTGGATTTTACCTTGGGGTGCCTTGGGCATCCCCAAGCTTAGGCTCTTTCCACTCCTTGTTCCATAATCCATCAAATCTTTACCCAAAACTTGAAAACTTCACAACACAAAACTTAACAGAAAATCTCGTGAGCTTCATTAGCGAAAGAAAACAAAACACCACTTCAAGGTACTGTAATGAACTCATTCTTTATTTATATTGGTGTTGAGCCTACTGTATTCCAACTTTTCTATGGTTTATAAACTCCATTACTAGCCATCGATTCATCAAAATAAGCAAAGAACACACGAAAAACAGAATCTGTCAAAAACAGAACAGTCTGTAGTAATCTGTATCAAACGCAAACTCCTGGAACCCCCAAAATTATAAAATAAATTACTGGACGTGAGGAATTTATCTATTAATCATCTTCAAAAATAATTAAATAAATAGCACTTTCCAATAAAAAATGGCAGCAATTCTCGCGAGCGCTAAAGTTTTTGTTTTTTACAGCAAGATCAAAGAGACTTTCCCCAAGTCTTCCCAACGGTTCTACTTGGCACAAACACTAATTAAACACAAAGAACACAACCAAAACAGAGGCTAGATAAATTATTTATTACTAAATAGGAACAAAAAGCAAAGATTAAAAATAAAATTGGGTTGCCTCCCAACAAGCGCTATCATTTAACGCCCCTAGCTAGGCATAAAAGCAAGGATAGATCTAGGTATTACCATCTTTGGTATTGGGAAAGAAAAGAGAAAATTTCATTTCTATAGCATTTATCTTTCTATTTTGAGAGAGCGCGTGGCCATTAATGGTGGAATAAAGATTAAGCATGTTACGGAAATTTGCATCTAAACTAGCCTTCATTTCTTTGATAATTTCATTTTGGTAAAAGCACAAAAGAGAGGTGGAATCCACCTTCTCACTCATGGGGTGCCCAAATATAGTTTTCATATTTTCATAAGTATCTATGGGATCCCCCTCAAGAAAACCTTCTTCAAAAATAGAATCTAGAACTTGTTTGAACGAAGAGGGTAAACCAATATAAAAGCTTTTCAGGTATATCTCAATTTAATATTGGGGCACATAGCTAGCTCGGATCCTCAAAAGCCTATCCCAAGCATCTTTCAAAGATTCATCAATTAAATAATGAAAAATTCCGGGATCATCTTCATCGGAATCATTCGAACCCTCATTGATAACCCCGGTAGGTCTTTCCATAGCATCATTATTTATGAGCTTAGAGAGGACAGAGGGACTATCGAAAGTAAACCCTGGAGAGAGCCATGGCACAAAGAAAACAAAGGGAGAGAAGCGAATAAAACAGCAAGGGTGAAGTGGGGGAGAGGAAAATGAGAGGCCAATGGCAAATAATGTAATGCGAAGGATAAGAGTTGTGATGGGTACTTGGTATGTCTTGACTTGGCGTAGATCTCCCTGGCAACGGCGCCAGAAATCCTTCTTGCTACCTCTTGAGCATGCGTTGGTTTTCCCTTGAAGAGGAAAGGATGATGCAGCAAAGTAGCATAAGTATTTCCCTCAGTTTTTGAGAACCAAGGTATCAATCCAGTAGGAGACCACGCGCAAGTCACCTCGTACCTACACAAACAAATAAGAACCTCGCAACCAACGCGATAAAGGGGTTGTCAATCCCTTCACGGCCACTTGCAAGAGTGAGATCTGATAGAGATAATAATAATAAGATAAATATTTTTGGTATTTTTATGATATAGATTGAAAGTAAAGATTGCAAAATAAAATAGATTGGAAACTTGTATGATGGAAGATAGACCCGGGGGGCATATATTTCACTAGTGGCTTCTCTCAAGATAGCATAAGTATTACGGTGGGTGAACAAATTACTGTCGAGCAATTGATATAATTGAGCATAGTTATGAGAATATCTAGGTATGATCATGTATATAGGCATCACGTCCGTGACAAGTAGACCGACTCGTGCCTGCATCTACTACTATTACTCCACACATCGACCGCTATCCAGCATGCATCTAGAGTATTAAGTTCATAAGAACGGAGTAACGCTTTAAGCAAGATGGCATGATGTAGAGGGATAAACTCATGCAATATGATATAAACCCCATCTTTTTATCCTCGATGGCAACAATACAATACGTGTCGTTTCCCCTACTGTCACTAGGATCGAGCACCGCAAGATTGAACCCAAAGCTAAGCACTTCTCCCATTGCAAGAAAGATCAATCTAGTAGGCCAAACCAAACTGATAATTCGAAGAGACTTGCAAAGATAACCAATCATACATAAAAGAATTCAGAGAAGATTCAAATATTGTTCATAGATAGTCTTGATCATAAACCCACAATTCATCGGATCTCGACAAACACACCGCAAAAGAAGATTACATCAAATAGATCTCCAAGAGAATTGAGGAGAACTTTGTATTGAGATCCAAAGAGAGAGAAGAAGCCATCTAGATAATAACTATGGACCCGAAGGTCTGAGGTAACCTACTCACACATCATCGGAGAGGCTATGGTGTTGATGTAGAAGCCCTCCATGACCAATGCACCCTCCGGCGGAGCGCCGAAAAAGGCCCCAAGATGGGATCTCACGGGTACAGAAGGTTGCGGCGGTGGAATTAGATTTTCGTGGTGCTCGCTGATGTTTCCAGGGTACGTAGGTATATATAGGAGGAAGAAGTAGGTCGGTGGAGCCACGAGGGGCCCACGAGGGTGGGGGGCACGCTCAGGGGGTAGGCGCGCCCCCTGCCTCATGGCCTCCTCGTTGATTGCTTGACGTCCACTCCAAGTCCTCTGGATCACGTTTGTTCCAAAAATCACGCTCCCGAAGGTTTCATTCCGTTTGGACTCCGTTTGATATTCTTTTTCTGTGAAAGACTAAAATAGGCAAAAAATAGCAATTTGGGCTGGGCCTCCGGTTAATAGGTTAGTCCCAAAAATAATATAAAAGTGTATAAATAAGCCCATTAAACATCCAAAACAGAATATATAATAGCATGGAACAATCAAAAATTATAGATACGTTGGAGACGTATCACTCCTCCCTCGTTTATATATGGGGGCAGGGGCACCCCAAAGCACAACAGACAATCTCTTAGCCATGTGCGGTGCCCCCTCCATAGTTTAACACCTCGGTCATATTGTCATAGTGCTTAGGTGAAGCCCTGCGCCGGTAATTTCATCATCACCGTCGCCACGCCATCGTGCTGACGGAACTCTCCCTCGTCCTCAACTGGATCAAGAGCTCGAGGGACGTCATTATGCTAAACGTGTGCTGAACACGGAGGTGCCGTATGTTTGGTACTTGGATTGGTTGGATCATGAAGACGTTCGACCACATCAACCGCGTTACTAAACGCTTCCACTGCGGTCTACGAGGGTACGTGGACACACTCTCCCGTCTTGTTGATATGCATCTCCTAGATAGATCTTACGTGATCGTAGGTGAAATTTTTGAAATACTGCGTTCCCCAACAATCAATTGCCCAATAGTAATTTGTTCAGCCACCGTTTGCTATTTTTCTCGAGTGAAGCCACTAGTGAAAACTACGGCCCCGGGTCTCTTCCTTAATTTATTTGCCTTTGCGATCTATTTTCCTTTGCTTTTATTTTTAGATCTATTAAACCAAAAATACAAAAATACCTTGCTGCAATTTATTTATCCGAGATCTATTTATCCCATCTATCATATTTTTATCATGTCCATTTGCCAATTTGTGGCATCGTTACTCGAAAGTGATTGGCAACCCCTTTTACACGTCATGTTGCGTGTATTTGTTATTTGTGTGCAGGAGCTGTTTACATGGTGTTGCGTGGTTCTCCTACTGGTTCGATAACCTTGGTCTCATCACTGAGGGAAATACCTACCGTAGCTGTGCTGCATCATCCCTTCCTCTTTGGGGAAATACCTACCATAGCTATGCTGCATCATCCCTTCCTCTTTGATGGATATCCAAGAAGATCATTGGACAAAATAAACTTGATTCCTTGTAATAGTTTTGAGATATGATGATATTATATGTGAGTCATGTTGATGAGTAATTATGCTTTAGTAAGAATATTGGTGTTAAGGTTTGTGATTCCCTATGCAAGCACGAAAGTCAATAGTTGTGCAATGAAATTACATCCTACTTGTGGTGCATTATTCGGTGTTAATTATGCTTAATGCTCGCTTATGAGATTATTCGTTTCTTGGTTGGTCGCTTCTCAATCTTTTGCTAGCCTTCATTTTGCACTAAGTATGATCACTACTTGTGCATCCAAAATCCTTTAAACCAGATTTGCCATATGAGTCCACTATACCTACCTATATGCGGTATTCTTTTGCAGTTCTAAGCAAATTTGTATGTGTCATCTCTAATTTTCAAAATAAATTTCTCTTTTGTGTGCTCGTACCGCTCGCGAGGCGGTGAGGGGTGGCCGACATTTTCCATGCTAGATGTGTTATTCTCATGATGAGTGTTTATTCACTTGTCATTTCACGAGAGTAAGGCAAAGGTATTAGGGATGCCCAGCCCGAAATGAAAATGAATTTACTTTATGTTGTCAAATAATAAATTCCTAGGAAAGTGTTGGTATGGAAGGCACCCGTAGATACGGTTAGCCATGGAAAGTGAAAGTATGGTGGAAAAAGGAATAAACTTTAATTTCTGTTTGGGAACCGCCTATGATATATCTAGCATGGAAAGTGTGGGGAACTCTAAGTCGTTTTCGTTGGTGGGAAAAGTATGCCTATCAAAATGTTTTTATCCCTCAATTTTTGCTTTGAGCTCTGGCACCTCTACAAATCCCTACTTCCCTCCACGAAGGGCCTTTCTTTTACTTTATGCAATTTTTATTTTTAATTTGAGTCTCCATCTTCTCTTATAAAGCACCAACTAGGAGGCACTATGATCATACTTGAGCATTGGATGTAGCTAATATGTGAGTGTGTTTCATGAATGGATCAATGATTGAGCATGATGGGCTAGGGATAGCTTATTTTAGCGTTGATATTTTGAAATACGTGGTTTCTTGTTGATATGATTGAATATTTAAGTCTCATGTCAAAACTAGACTATTGCTTTGAATCATATAAAAGTCCAAATGTCCATGCTATAAAGAAAATAATATGAGATGACATGTTAGGCAGCATTACACATCAAAAATTCTGTTTTTATCATTTACCCACTCGAGGACGAGCAGGAATTAAGCTTGTGGATGCTGATACGTCTCCAACGTATCTATAATTTTTTATTGTTCCATGCTGTTATATTATCATTCTTGGATGCTTTATAATAATTTTATATCATTTTTTGGTACTAACCTATTGACATAGTGTCAAGTGCGATTTGCTGTTTTTTGCATGTTTTTTACATTGCAGGAAATCAATACCAAACGGAGCAAAACTTTTTGTGGATTTTTTTGGACTAGAAGACATCCATTGGGCCGGAGAAGCGCCTAGGGGGTGCTCCGAAGGGATCACAACCGACCAGGGAACGCCTAGAGACCCAGGCGTGCCCTGGTGGGTTGTGCCCACCTCGGGTGCCCCCCGGACTGCCTCTTTGCTCTATAAATACCCCAATATTCCAGAAACCCTTGGGGAGTTGACAAAAATTAATTCCAGCCACCGCAAGTTCCAGAAACACCAGATCCAATCTAGACATCATCACAGAGGGATTCATCATGTCCATTGGTGCCTCTCCGATGATGCATGAATAGTTCTTTGTAGACCTTCAGGTCCGTAGTTAGTAGCTAGATGGCTTCCTCTCTCTCGTTTAATTCTCAATACAATGGTCTCTTGGAAATCCATATGATGTAATTCTTTTACGGTGTGTTTGTTGGGATCCGATGAACTTTGAGTTTATGATCAGATCTATTTCTTTTTATCCATGAAAGTTATTTGAGTCTTCTTTGATCTCTTATATGCATGATTGCTTATAGCCTCGTATTTCTTCTCCGATATCTGGATTTTGTTTGGCCAACTTGATATATTTATCTTGCAATGGGAAGAGGTGCTTTGTGATGGGTTCGATCTTACGGTTCTTGATCCCAGTGACAGAAGGGGAACCGACACGTATGTATCTGTCGGGTGGTTGGTGCGACATATGCCAATGCATGGCTTATCATTGTGGGAGCCAATAAAACATCGCCGGTGCCTGGAAACGGGATAAGGCGAAGACATGCACGCCAGCGAATCTTACCCAGCTTCAGGGCTCTCCGTGGAGATAACACCCCTAATGCTGCTCTGCGGGATCTCCGCATGATCACTAGCTCGATGGGTAGCTACAGAATGCTCCTTGAGCTGTTCAGTGAAAGGATGAAGGAGGGCCAGGCGAGCCCGCTCCTCTTCTCCTTGTGCTGTCTAAAATCTATCCAAAGAGTGATCTCCCCTGCATGGGAACCCTGGGGGGTTTATATAGGCCTACCCCCCAGGGGTACAATGGTAATCCGGCGAGGCGTGGGCCCTGACCGTCTGTGTCTACGCCCGCCGGCTTCTCCGCCGACTGGTGTGGCCCGCCGACCGGTGGGCCCACCGGCTGCCGACCCTTTGGTCGACAGGCCGGCCCCACCGCTCGGGGGTCTTGTCGGGGGATGGTTACTGTTACCTTGCCCCTGGTGACGATGGCTTTGTCATGGTAAGAATGGCTATAGTGCCGCTGCGAGGTGGCTCATCACTGTAGCCTTACCTTCTCTTGTCTCCTTAATGAAGTACCTCCTTGGAGGGAGAGAGCTGGCCGGCTGTTGGAAGCCGGCCATACCCTTGGCCGACTGTGGGAAGCCTGGCCACCTTTGGGATCTCCCTGACCGAGGGGGCCCGCCACCCACGGGTTGTACTGACTGCTCGCCGTGGGTGACGTCACAATCATCGTGGCTACAGTGTCGCGCCAGACGGGGATGGCTGCCTCATACAGTGCATTGTGGCCATGCGTGCGCCGGGATTCGGGGGTGGCAGGCTTTATTGTAGCCACGCCCCGTCTTGTCGCCGTTATGTGGGTGCAGACTCTGAGGGCAAGATCTCAGCCGCCTGCTGAGGGGCCGGCTCCTGGGAGTCGGCCCTTCTATGGCCGGCTTCTGGAAGTCGGCCTTCTCGTGGTCTTGTTTTCTCAAGGATTTCAGGGCTGGGCCGCCTTTGCGCAGCCGGTTTGAGAGGTAGCCGGCTAGGGGAAGGCGACCCCGTGTCTTGGATGCTTGGAGGCTTGTTCGGCCTGTAATTTTTCTGAAGGGCCAGGGGAAGCCGGCTAGGCTACCCATGGTCATTTACTCCGACAGTAGTCCCCGAAGCTGGTTGGGCTCCGAGGTCGAAAAAAGTCGAGGAGCTCAGTCAGCTTCCTATCTTGAGGAGCCAGGAACTAGGGGCCGGCTTCGACTAGGCGCTCCGTCTCCCAGAGATCTCGAAGCTTGAAGGCGAGTGCCAGTCGGCGCGCGAGTCTGGCTGTGAGCTGACAGCTCGCCGTCTGCGCGCCACGTGGCATCCTCTGGTTGGAGGGGCCTGCCAGCCCACGCGCGCGACGGGACGCCGCCGTAGTCTGGTGCCCGCCACTAGAGGGCCTTGGCCCACGCGCGGATCTTCTGCGGCCTGGACGGACCGCGCGCGCCCCAGCAACGGTTTCCCCACGCCGTAATGGCGCAATAATCGAGGGGCGTGGGGGAGTGGGTGCAGTTAATCCCACATCCCCCCACGTCCTGCCTCCTTGGTTTCGCCGCACGAGGCTATAAGTTGGGGGAGAGGAGGGGAACGCCAAACTCTCGCGCGCACTCCCTCGCTCCGCCCCCTCCTTCTTCTTCCTCCTCTCGTCACGACAGCTATCTGCCACCGCTCGGCCTTCCTGCCAATCTTCTTGGCTCGCCATCGCTTCGTCGCAGTTGGGTTGTGCGCCCTCCTTTCGTCATACCTTTCTCGCCGCACCGCCGCCCCCATGGCATTGTCGAGCTCCTGGGACGGCTCCAATGTTCATGACGACCACGTCGACTTCCTCCGTCGGACGCGGCAGTTGCCGGGCGCGGATCTCGTACGGGTCCGCCTCGCGCCGGGGAGGGAGATCTCGCCGGCGCCAGAAGAGGACGAGCAGGTAATCTTCCGCTCGCACTACCTGCGCGGCTTCGTCCTGCCGGTGAGCGGGTTCCTCCGCTCATTCCTTGAATTTTATCATCTCCAGCCGCATCACCTCACTCCCAACACGGTGATGCTGCTGTCGTCCTTCGTCATCCTGTGCGAGGGTTTTCTCGGCGTCCTCCCCACTCTTGAACTGTGGGGAGAGTTCCTTCAGTGCAAGCTTGACACCGTCGTCACGGGTGTGCCCGCCCCATGTGGTGCCTTCATCGCCATGCAGAGGGCGAGCGACAACAACCCGTTTCCGCTCATCCCGCTGATCTAGTCGGTGAAGCTCTGGTAGAAGTCCTACTTTTACGTGAAGAATATTGCTCCACAAGGCGACTTCGTCAACCTGCCGGCTTACATAGCCAGCCCGCCGGCTGGGAGGCAGCCTTCATGGTCCTTTCGGTCCAAGTCGCTGTCTCCGGATGGGTCCGCCTCCGTTGCCCGGCTCCGGGTGATGATCCAGTCGGAGGGTCTGTCCGGGGCCGACCTGGTGGCCGCCTTCGTGGAGCGCCGGGTGCTCCCGCTCCAGGGCAGACCTCATATGATCTGTCAGATGAGCGGCCGCTTCGACCCGTGCCGGCTAAGCACCAAGGAGATGCCTCACGCCGAGGTGTCTTACATGGTGAACTACATTTCCAACTGCAAGCTCACCGAGGAGTGGCAGTATGGCAAGGTGCCGTACTCTCACGCCAATCCTCCGCCGGTGGTAAGTTTCTCTTCCTCTTTCTCTTTGCTCGTTGCCGAGTTCATGGTGGCCGACTCCTGACCAGCCGGCCTTTCTTTGGCAGAACCTCATGCTTCCGCCAGCAGCCGGGGCCGCAGGGGTGGAACGCCAGTTCCTCCCCGACCATACGATGGACGATGTAGACGACCCAGACCTGGGGGCGGCTGCCATGGAAGACGACGTCGCGGGGGAAGGCGGCGACGCAGGCGGGTCCGGGCTCGGGGCCGGCTTCGAGGACTGGCGAGATGACGATGATGAAGGAAATATGACCTAGAGGCAATAATAAAGTTATTATTTATTTCCTTATAATCATGATAAATGTTTATTATTCATGCTAGAATTGTATTAACCGAAAACATAATACATGTGTGAATACATAGACAAAGTGTCACTAGTATGCCTCTACTTGACTAGCTCGTTAATCAAAGATGGTTATGTTTCCTAACCATGAACAATGAGTTGTTATTTGATTAACGAGGTCACATCATTAGTTGAATGATCTGATTGACATGACCCATTCCATTAGCTTAGCACCCGATCGTTTAGTATGTTGCTTTTGCTTTCTTCATGACTTATACATGTTCCTATAACTATGAGATTATGCAACTCCCGTTTACCGGAGGAACACTTTGGGTACTACCAAACGTCACAACGTAACTGGGTGATTATAAAGGAGTACTACAGGTGTCTCCAATGGTACATGTTGGGTTGGCGTATTTCGAGATTAGGTTTTCTCACTCCGATTGACGGAGAGGTATCTCTGGGCCCTCTCGGTAATACACATCACATAAGTCTTGCAAGCATTGTAACTAAGATGTTAGTTGTGAGATGATGTATTACGGAACGAGTAAAGAGACTTGCCGGTAACGAGATTGAACTAGGTATTGAATACCGACGATCGAATCTCGGGCAAGTAACATACCGATTGAATCCTCCTGCGCCCTCCTCCTAGGCCGGCCCCCCCTCCCCCTTGGCTCCTTTATATACTGAGGCAGAGGCACCCCAGAGACACACAAGTTGATCATTGAGATCGTTCCTTAGCCGTGTGCGGTGCCCCCTGCCACCATATTCCACCTCGATCATATCGTTGTAGTGCTTAGGCGAAGCCCTGCGTCGGTAATACATCAAGATCGTCACCACGCCGTCGTGCTGACGGAACTCCTCCCCGAAGCTTTGCTGGATCGGAGCCCGGGGATCGTCATCGAGCTGTACGTGTGCTAAGAACTCGGAGGTGCCGGAGTAACGGTGCTCGGATCGGTCGGATCGGGAAGACGTACGACTACTTCCTCTACGTTGTGTGATCGCTTCCGCAGTTGGTCTGCGTTGGTACGTAGACAACACTCTCCCCTCTCGTTGCTGTGCATCACCATGATCTTGCGTGTGCGTAGGAATTTTTTTGAAATTACTACGTTCCCCAACAGTGGCATCCGAGCCTAGGTTATTTATGTTGATGTTATATGCACGAGTAGAACACAAGTGAGTTGTGGACGATACAAGTCATACTGCCTACCAGCATGTCATACTTTGGTTCGGCGGTATTGTTGGACGAGACGACCCGGACCAACCTTACGCGTACGCTTACGCGAGACTGGTTCCCTCGACGTGCTTTGCACATAGATGGCTTGCGGGCGACTGTCTCTCCAACTTTAGTTGAACCAAGTATGGCTACGCCCGGTCCTTGCAAAGGTTAAAATGGAGTCTATTTGACAAACTATCGTTGTGGTTTTGATGCGTAGGTGAGATTGGTTCTTGCTTAAAGCCCATAGCAGCCACGTAAAACTTGCAACAACAAAGTAGAGGACGTCTAACTTGTTTTTGCAGGGCATGTTGTGATGTGATATGGTCAAGGCATGATTTTTATTGTATGAGATGATCATGTTTTGTAACCAAGTTATCGGCAACTGGCAGGAGCCATATGGTTGTCGCTTTATTGTATGCAATGCAATCGCGATGTAATGCTTTACTTTATTACTAAACGGTAGTGATAGTCGTGGAAGCATAAGATTGGCGAGACGACAACGATGCTACGATGGAGATCAAGGTGTCGCGCCGGTGACGATGGTGATCATGACGGTGCTTCGGAGATGGAGATCACAAGCACAAGATGATGATGGCCATATCATATCACTTATATTGATTGCATGTGATGTTTATCTTTTTATGCATCTTATCTTACTTTGATTGACGGTAGCATTATAAGATGATCTCTCACTAAATTATCAAGAAGTTTTCTCCCTGAGTATGCACCGTTGCCAAAGTTCGTCGTGCCCAAACACCACGTGATGATCGGGTGTGATAAGCTCTACGTCCATCTACAATGGGTGCAAGCCAGTTTTGCACACGCAGAATACTCAGGTTAAACTTGACGAGCCTAGCATATGCAGATATGGCCTCGGAACACGGAGACCAAAAGGTCGAGCGTGAATCATATAGTAGATATGATCAACATAACAATGTTCACCATTGAAAACTACTCCATCTCACGTGATGATCGGTTATGGTTTAGTTGATTTGGATCACGTAATCACTTAGAGGATTAGAGGGATGTCTATCTAAGTGGGAGTTCTTAAGTAATTTGGTTAATTGAACTTAAACTTATCATGAACTTAGCACCTGATAGTATCTTGCTTGTTTATGTTGATTGTAGATAGATGGCTCGTGCTGTTGTTCCGTTGAATTTTAATGCGTTCCTAGAGAAAGCAAAGTTGAAAGATGATGGTAGCAATTATACGGACTGGGTCCGTAACTTGAGGATTATCCTCATTGCTGCTCAGAAGAATTACGTCCTGGAAGCACCGCTGGGTGCCAGGCCTACTGCTGGAGCAACACCAGATGTTATGAACGTCTGGCAGAGCAAAGCTGATGACTACTCGATAGTTCAGTGTGCCATGCTTTACGGCTTAGAATCGGGACTTCAACGACGTTTTGAACGTCATGGAGCATAAGAGATGTTCTAGGAGTTGAAGTTAATATTTCAAGCAAATGCCCGGATTGAGAGATATGAAGTCTCCAATAAGTTCTATAGCTGCAAGATGGAGGAGAACAGTTCTGTCAGTGAGCATATACTCAAAATGTCTGGGTATAATAATCACTTGATTCAATTGGGAGTTAATATTCCGGATGATTGCGTCATTGTCAGAATTCTCCAATCACTGCCACCAAGCTACAAAAGCTTCGTGATGAACTATAATATGCAAGGGATGAACAAGACTATTCCCGAGCTCTTCACAATGCTGAAAGCTGCGGAGGTAGAAATCAAGAAGGAGCATCAAGTGTTGATGGTTAACAAGACCACTAGTTTCAAGAAAAAGGGCAAAGGGAAGAAGAAGGGGAACTTCAAAAAGAACGGCAAGCAAGTTGCTGCTCAAGAGAAGAAACCCAAGTCTGGACCTAAGCCTGAAACTGAGTGCTTCTACTGCAAGCAGACTGGTCACTGGAAGCGGAACTGCCCCAAGTATTTGGCGGATAAGAAGGATGGCAAGGTGAACAAAGGTATATGTGATATACATGTTATTGATGTGTACCTTACTAGAGCTCGCAGTAGCACCTGGGTATTTGATACTGATTCTGTTGCTAATATTTGCAACTCGAAACAGGGACTACGGAATAAGCGGGCACTGGCAAAGGACGAGGTGACGATGCGCGTGGAAAACGGTTCCAAAGTCGATGTGATCGCGGTCGGCACGCTACCTCTACATCTACCTTCGGGATTAATATTAGACCTAAATAATTGTTATTTGGTGCCAGCGTTGAGCATGAACATTATATCTGGATCTTGTTTAATGCGAGACGGTTATTCATTTAAATCAGAGAATAATGGTTGTTCTATTTATATGAGTAATATCTTTTATGGTCATGCACCCTTGAAGAGTGGTCTATTCTTATTAAATCTCGATAGTAGTAATACACATATTCATAATGTTGAAGCCAAAAGATGCAGAGTTGATAATGAAAGTGCAACTTATTTGTGGCACTGTCGTTTAGGTCATATCGGTGTAAAGCGCATGAAGAAACTCCATACTGATGGACTTTTGGAACCACTTGATTATGAATCACTTGGTACTTGCGAACCGTGCCTCATGGGCAAGATGACTAAAACACCGTTCTCCGGTACTATGGAGAGAGCAACAGATTTGTTGGAAATCATACATACCGATGTATGTGGTCCGATGAATATTGAGGCTCGTGGCGGATATCATTATTTTCTCACCTTCACAGATGATTCAAGCAGATATGGGTATATCTACTTAATGAAACATAAATCTGAAACATTTGAAAAGTTCAAAGAATTTCAGAGTGAAGTTGAAAATCATCGTAACAAGAAAATAAAATTTCTACGATCTGATCGTGGAGGAGAATATTTGAGTTACGAGTTTGGTGTACATTTGAAAAACTGTGGAATAGTTTCGCAACTCACGCCACCCGAAACACCACAGCGTAATGGTGTGTCCGAACGTTGTAATCGTACTTTACTAGATATGGTGCGATCTATGATGTCTCTTACAGATTTACCGCTATCATTTTGGGGTTATGCTTTAGAGACGGCCGCATTCACGTTAAATAGGGCACCATCAAAATCCGTTGAGACGATGCCTTATGAACTGTGGTTTGGCAAGAAACCAAAGTTGTCGTTTCTTAAAGTTTGGGGCTGCGACGCTTATGTGAAAAAGCTTCAACCTGATAAGCTCGAACCCAAATCGGAGAAATGTGTCTTCATAGGATACCCAAAAGAGACTGTTGGGTACACCTTCTATCAAAGATCCGAAGGCAAGACATTCGTTGCTAAGAATGGATCCTTTCTAGAGAAGGAGTTTCTCTCGAAAGAAGTGAGTGGGAGGAAAGTAGAACTTGACGAGGTGACTGTACCTGCTCCCTTACTTGAAAGTAGTACATCACAGAAAACTGTTTCAGTGACACCTACACCAGTTAGTGAGGAAGCTAATGATAATGATCATGAAACTTCAGATCAAGATATTGCTGAACCTCGTAGATCAACCAGAGTAAGATCCACACCAGAGTGGTACGGTAATCCTGTTCTGGAAGTCATGCTACTAGATCATGATGAACCTACGAACTATGAAGAAGCGATGGTGAGCCCAGATTCCGCAAAGTGGCTTGAAGCCATGAAATCTGAGATGGGATCCATGTATGAGAACAAAGTATGGACTTTGGTTGACTTGCCCAATGATCGGCAAGCAATTGAGAATAAATGGATCTTCAAGAAGAAGACTGACACTGATGGTAATGTTACTGTCTACAAAGCTCGACTTGTCGCGAAAGGTTTTCGACAAGTTCAAGGGGTTGACTATGATGAGACTTTCTCACCTGTAGCGATGCTTAAGTCTGTCTGAATCATGTTAGCGATTGCCACATTTTATGATTATGAAATTTGGCAGATGGATGTCAAAACTGCATTCCTGAATGGATTTCTGGAAGAAGAGTTGTATATGATGCAACCGGAAGGTCTTGTCGATCCAAAGGGAGCTAACAAAGTGTGCAAGCTCCAGCGATCCATTTATGGACTGGTGCAAGCCTCTCGGAGTTGGAATAAACGCTTTGATAGTGTGATCAAAGCATTTGGTTTTATACAGACTTTCGGAGAAGCCTGTATTTACAAGAAAGTGAGTGGGAGCTCTGTAGCATTTCTGATATTATATGTGGATGACATATTACTAATTGGAAATGATATAGATTTTCTGGATAGCATAAAGGGATACTTGAATAAGAGTTTTTCAATGAAAGACCTCGGTGAAGCTGCTTACATATTAGGCATTAAGATTTATAGAGATAGATCAAGACGCTTAATTGGACTTTCACAAAGCACATACCTTGACAAAGTTTTGAAGAAGTTCAAAATGGATCAAGCAAAGAAAGGGTTCTTGCCTGTGTTACAAGGTGTGAAGTTGAGTAAGACTCAATGCCCGACCACTGCAGAAGATAGAGAGAAAATGAAAGATGTTCCCTATGCTTCAGCCATAGGCTCTATCATGTATGCAATGCTGTGTACCAGACCTGATGTGTGCCTTGCTATAAGTTTAGCAGGGAGGTACCAAAGTAATCCAGGAGTGGATCACTGGACAGCGGTCAAGAACATCCTGAAATACCTGAAAAGGACTAGGGATATGTTTCTCGTATACGGAGGTGACAAAGAGCTCACCGTAAAAGGTTACGTTGATGCAAGCTTTGACATTGATCCGGACGATTCTAAATCGCAAACCGGATACGTGTTTACATTAAATGGTGGAGCTGTCAGTTGGTGCAGTTCTAAACAAAGCGTCGTAGCGGGATCTACATGTGAAGCGGAGTACATAGCTGCTTCAGAAGCACCAAATGAAGGAGTCTGGATGAAGGAGTTCATATCCGATCTAGGTGTCATACCTAGTGCATCGGGTCCAATGAAAATCTTTTGTGACAATACTGGTGCAATTGCCTTGGCAAAGGAATCCAGATTTCACAAAAGGACCAAACACATCAAGAGACGCTTCAATTCCATCCGGGATCTAGTCCAGGTGGGAGACATAGAGATTTGCAAGATACATACGGATCTGAATGTTGCAGACCCGTTGACTAAGCCTCTTCCACGAGCAAAACATGATCAGCACCAAGGCTCCATGGGTGTTAGAATCATTACAGTGTAATCTAGATTATTGACTCTAGTGCAAGTGGGAGACTGAAGGAAATATGCCCTAGAGGCAATAATAAAGTTATTATTTATTTCCTTATAATCATGATAAATGTTTATTATTCATGCTAGAATTGTATTAACCGGAAACATAATACATGTGTGAATACATAGACAAACAAAGTGTCACTAGTATGCCTCTACTTGACTAGCTCGTTAATCAAAGATGGTTATGTTTCCTAACCATGAACAATGAGTTGTTATTTGATTAACGAGGTCACATCATTAGTTGAATGATCTGATTGACATGACCCATTCCATTAGCTTAGCACCCGATCGTTTAGTATGTTGCTACTGCTTCTTCATGACTTATACATGTTCCTATAACTATGAGATTATGCAACTCCCGTTTACCGGAGGAACACTTTGGGTACTACCAAACGTCACAACGTAACTGGGTGATTACAAAGGAGTACTACAGGTGTCTCCAATGGTACATGTTGGGTTGGCGTATTTCGAGATTAGGTTTTGTCACTCCGATTGTCGGAGAGGTATCTCTGGGCCCTCTCGGTAATGCACATCACATAAGCCTTGCAAGCATTACAACTAATATGTTAGTTGTGAGATGATGTATTACGGAACGAGTAAAGAGACTTGCCGGTAACGAGATTGAACTAGGTATTGAATACCGACGATCGAATCTCGGGAAAGTAACATACCGATGACAAAGGGAACAACGTATGTTGTTATGCGGTCTGACCGATAAAGATCTTCGTAGAATATGTAGGAGCCAATATGGGCATCCAGGTCCCGCTATTGGTTATTGACCGGAGACGTGTCTCGGTCATGTCTACATTGTTCTCGAACCGTAGGGTCCGCACGCTTAACGTTACGATGACAGTTATTATGAGTTTATGCATTTTGATGTACCAAAGGTTGTTCGGAGTCCCGGATGTGATCACGGACATGACGAGGAGTCTCGAAATGGTCGAGACATAAAGATTGATATATTGGAAGCCTATGTTTGGACATTGGAAGTGTTCCAGGTGAAATCGGGATTTTACCGGAGTACCGGGAGGTTACCGGAACCCCCGGGAATCATATGGGCCTTAGTGGGCCTTAGTGGAAAGGTGAAAGGGCTGCCCATAAGGGCTGCACGCCTCCCCCCCTCCCCTAGACCTATTAGGACTAGGAGAGGTGGCCGGCCACCCCTCTCCCTCTTTCCCCCTTGGGAATCCTAGTTGGAATAGGATTGGGGGGGGAGTCCTACTCCCGGTAGGAGTAGGACTCCTCCTGCGCCCTCCTCCTAGGCCGGAGCCCCCCTCCCCCTTGGCTCCTTTATATACTGAGGCAGAGGCACCCCAGAGACACACAAGTTGATCATTGAGATCGTTCCTTAGCCGTGTGCGGTGCCCCCTGCCACCATATTCCACCTCGATCATATCGTTGTAGTGCTTAGGCGAAGCCCTGCGTCGGTAATACATCAAGATCGTCACCACGCCGTCGTGCTGACGGAACTCCTCCCCGAAGCTTTGCTGGATCGGAGCCCGGGGATCGTCATCGAGTTGTACGTGTGCTAAGAACTCGGAGGTGCCGGAGTAACGGTGCTCGGATCGGTCGGATCGGGAAGACGTACGACTACTTCCTCTACGTTGTGTGATCGCTTCCGCAGTCGGTCTGCGTTGGTACGTAGACAACACTCTCCCCTCTCGTTGCTGTGCATCACCATGATCTTGCGTGTGCGTAGGAAATTTTTTGAAATTACTACGTTCCCCAGCAATGGCCGGCTTCCAACAGTCGGCCAGCTCTCTCCCTCCAAGGAGGTGCTTCATTAAGGAGACAAGAGAAGTTAAGGCTACAGTAATGAGCCGCCTCGCAGCGGCACTGTAGCCATGCTTACCACGACAAAGCCATCGTCACCAGGGGCAAGGTAACAGTAACCAGCCCCCGACAAGATCCCCGAGCGGTGGGGCCGGCCTGTCGACCAAAGGGTCGGCAGCCAGTGGGCCCCACCAGTCGGTGAAGAAGCCGGCAGGCGTAGACACAGACGGTCAGGGCCCACGCCCCGTTGGATTACCATTGTACCCCTGGGGGGTAGGCCTATATAAACCCCCCAGGGTTCCCATGCAGGGGAGATCACCCTTTGGATAGATTTTAGACACCACAAGGAGAAGAGGAGCGGGCTCGCCTGGCCCTTCTTCATCCTTTCACCGAACAGCTCAAGGAGCATTCTGTAGCGACCCATCGAGCTAGTGATCATGCGGAGACCCCGTAGAGCAGCATTAGGGGTGTTATCTCCACGGAGAGCCCTGAAGCTGGGTAAGATTCGTCGACATGCATGTCTTCGCCTTATCCCATTTCTAGGCACCGGCGACGTTTTATTGGCTCCCACAATGATAACCCATCCATTGGCATATGTCGCACCAACCACCCTACATTTGGCGCCCACCGTGGGACCAGGTGCACCATCGTCCGGAGACCTGCTCTAGACGGGAACCCTCTTCCTTCCCAACGTGCGTAGCCAGCCTGGCTCGCCCGATGGCGCTTGCCCCGACGCGCTGCAAGACATCGCCGACGCCTGTGCGGCGAGCTGCCTCGCCAATCTTCTTGGCGAGGCTCGCATCTCTGACGAGCCCGCATCCAACGCGGGAACGGACTGCCCCGAGAGCCACCTCGTCAACCTCCTCGATCAACTCCACGTCTCCGGCGAGCTTGCCGCGGACTTGGAGTCGGTTGGCTCCATCGACCCGATGCTTGTCGACTCCGACACGGCATCCCTTGACGTCTTCCCCACCAATGTGGTGGTCATCAACGACCCTCTTCCTCGAGCCGACAGTAGCGGCAGTGCCATTACCGAGGTACTGGTTATCAGCCACGGCGCCCCTTCAGGCGAAAACGCCCACGACGCTCTGCAGGCGGCGCTGCACGACTTGTCCATCCCCGTCCCGGCCGACGCGGACGCCAAGACATTGGATGCGCGCCGCCTCGCCCTCGTTGCAGAGGGCCAGAGGCTCGCCACCATGAGACGCCCCACCGAGGCTCACCAGCGCGAGGTCGACTGAGCCGCCTTCGGCACGCCGCCTCCCGACGGGCCGAGCCGCGTCGGTATCGTCAAGAAACACGGCGCGGCTATCGCCGACATGCTGGGAGCAGACCGCCCAGTCTATGCCATGCCTCTCGAGAACTTGCGCGCTGCCCAGGTGGCCGCAGACGAGTTGAATGGGTTGGGGCCTGATGAGATCCCTTACATGACCAGACGCATCCAGCAACTTATCGACGCGACCACAGAGTGGCATGAAGCCGGCATCCGTGCCGAGAGTCCTCCCCCGCGCCGAGAGCACGGCGCGACGTCCCGAACACCGATCGCGGGCAACACCCACGCGAGAAAAGAAAAGGAGTCGGCTGCCAGCCGCAGCCGGACTCGAATCTCCATCGAGCGTGACGCCGAGGGACGCCCTCAAGCCGTGGAGTGGCGGGGCAGCCCTCCTCCTCCTCCGCCTCGTGGGGAGAGATACCCTACCCCGCCGCCTGTCATGCACCCGACTCTCAGCGGCCGGCTGGGTCACCGCGAAGGAGTCGGCGAGAATGATGCCCTCCATCGGATCGACCGCCTTGCGCGATCCTTGGCCCTGGAAGAAGAAGATGATGTCGGCCCGTCTTGCTTCGCCCCCCGCATCCGCGACGAGCCCTTCCCCAAAGGGTTCTCGCTCCCAAGGGACACGCCCAAGTACAACGGCTCTGTGAAGCCGGAAGATTGGTTGATCGACTACTCCACCGCGGTTAGCATCGCAAACGGCAACAGGCGTGTTGCCGTAAAATATGTGCCCCTCATGCTCCAAGGCACGGTGCGCACCTAGCTTAACAGCCTCAAGCCTTACAGTGTCAACAGCTGTCTAGACTTCACTGAAGCCTTCATACGCAACTTCACCAGCACCTACAAGCGGGCTCCTAAGCCCCGACAGCTCTCCTTGTGCGTCCAAGGGCCCAACGAATCGACTCGCGACTACCTCACGCGTTGGGACGAGCTCCGCAATTCCTGCGAGCGAGTGCACGAGGTCCAAGCTATAGAGTACTTCACCGCCGGGTGCCGAGAAGGCACCCTCCTCAAGCACCAACTCCTCTGCGACAAGCCGACTACGCTTGACGAGCTACTGGTCATAGCTGATAAATACGCCACGGTCGATTCCTCGATGAAGACCGAGCTCCGAGTAGACGCCTCCGGGAAGGTGCTTGCTCCGAGTCCCAAGACGCCGACTGGAGAATCTAGCCGACGCCCACACCAGAACGACCAAAAGCGCAAGGCTCCCCTGCCGCCTTCCACCAGTCGGCAGGTGGCCACAGTCGAAGATGAACAACCCGAAGCACGGCCCGCACCCAAGAAGCAGAAGGGCGGCAGGCCGGCTTGGCAGCCGGCTTTCTCCTACGAGCAAGCACTTGATGCCCCCTGCAAGTTTCATAGTGGCGCAAAGCCTTCAAACCACACGACCAAAAAATGCCATTGGCTCACTCGGATCTCCAAGGGTGAGGGGATGGCGCCGCCTCCGCCTGCTGGTCAGCCACCTCCGGCTCCTCCGCAGTCGGCCGCTCGACCAACGGTCGGGGCAGTTCAAGATGAGTACCCCGACGAGCATGCCGCATACGTCGTCTTCACCAGCCAGCTAGAAGATCGGCGTAGTCGGCGCCGACAACACCAAGAAGTCAACGCAGACGCCTCCAACAACCCAGAATTCATGCACTGGTCAGAAAGGCCTATTAGCTGGAGCCGGACAGATCACCCAGAGGTGATGCCGTCTCTCGGCTCCTACGCATTGGTTCTGGACGCCACCCTCGCTATGGAAAGGCGAGCCGCCCATTTCTCCCGTGTGCTAATAGATGGTGGGAGCAGCATCAATATCCTATACCGCGACACCATGGAGAAGCTAAGCATCAAGACAAAGCAGCTCATGCCCAGTCGGACTGTGTTCCTTGGCATCGTACCCGGCTTGTCCTGCTTCCCAATCGGCAAGATCAAGATAGATGTCCTCTTCGGGGACAAGGATCATTTCCGCCGAGAGGCGGTGTGGTTTGAAGTGGTGGATCTAGAGAGCCCTTACCACGCGTTGCTTGGCCGACCTGCCTTGGCCAAGTTCATGGCTGTACCCCATTACGCCTACCTCAAGATGAAGATACCAAGTTCCAAGGGCATCATCACCGTAGCCGGAGACTACAAGAAATCCTCCGAGTGCGCGGCTGCCAGCAGCCGGCTGGCTGAGTCCCTTGTAATTGCTGAAGAGAAGAAGATACTGGACCGAGTCGTGGCCATGACCGGCAAGCAGCCGGCCCTGTCCCCCGACCCCAAGGAGTGTGGTGCCCAAGGTTCCTTTCAGCCGGCCAAAGAAACAAAGAGGGTACCTCTGGACCCATATCACCCAGAAAGGTTTGCCACCATCGGGGCAAACCTGGACAGCAAATAGGAAGGCAAGCTCGCCGATTTCCTCCGTGAGAATCGGGACATTTCCGTATGGTCCCCCAAGGACATGCCGGGTTTGCCGAAGGAATTCGTCGAGCACAAGTTACATGTCCGAGAAGGCGCGAAACCAGTCAAACAGCCTCTCCACCGACTATCGGAGGAGAAGAGAAGGATTGTAGGAGAAGAGATAGCCCGGCTTCCGGCAGCAGGCTTCATTATGGAAGTTTTCTTCCCAGAGTGGCTCGCCAACCCGGTCCTCGTGCTAAAGAAAAATAACAAGTGGCGCATGTGTATAGACTACACTAGCCTCAACAAGGCTTGCCCCAAAGATCCCTTTGCCTTGCCAAGGATTGATCAAGTAATAGACTCCATAGCCGGATGTGAGATGTTGAGCTTCTTGGATGCTTACTCAGGCTACCACCAGATAAAGCTGGATCCAGCTGACCGCCTGAAAACTGCCTTCATCACACCATTCGGAGCCTTCTGCTACCTGACTATGACATTCGGCTTGAGAAATGCCGGTGCCACTTTTCAGCGTTGCATGCAGAAATGCCTCCCCAAGCGGCTCGACAGAAATGCTCACGTCTATGTAGACGATATTGTGGTGAAGGCGGAGAAGCGCGACACCTTGCTAGACGACCTCAGAGAAACATTTGAAAACTTGCGCCGATTCCAAATCAAGCTCAACCCCGAGAAATGCGTGTTCGGAGTACCAGCCGGCCAACTCCTAGGCTTCCTGGTCTCCGAACGCGGCATCGAGTGCAACCCAATAAAGATCAAGGCCATAGAGAGAATGGAGATTCCCACCAAGCTGCGGGATGTCCAGAAGTTCACCGGATGCTTGCCTTCCCTGAACCGCTTCATCAGCCGGCTCGACCCTCCCCCTCTACCGACTCATGAAGAAGTCCAGTCATTTCGAGTGGAACGACCAGGCAGACCAAGCCTTCCACGAGCTAAAGAAGATGCTGACCACGCCGTCTGTCTTGGCGGCACCGGCTGAAAAGGAGCCCATGCTCCTTTACATTGCCGCTACTAGCCGGGTGGTCAGCACTGTCATCGTAGTCCAACGCCCAGAAGAAGGCCGGGCTCAGCCGGTTCAGAGGCTGGTGTATTATCTAAGCGAAGTCTTATCCACCTCGAAGCAAAACTACCCACACTACCAGAAGATGTGCTATGGTGTGTACTTCGCTGCCAAGAAGCTCAAGCCCTATTTTCAAGAGCACCCCATTATGGTCGTATGTACTACCCCGCTTGCCGAGATCATAGGCAGCCGGGATGCATCCGGCTGAGTGGCCAAATGGGCCATTGAGCTGGCCCCTACGCGATCTTCTACCAGCCCCGCACCGCCATTAAGTCCCAGGCACTGGCCGACTTCCTCGTCGATTGGGCCGAAACCCAATACATGCCACCGGCTCCCGACTCCACTCACTGGCGGATGCACTTCGATGGGTCCAAGATGCACACCGGCTTGGGAGCCGGCATCGTCCTCACCTCTCCCAAGGGCGACAAGCTCAAGTATACATTGCAAATTCATTTTGCCGCCTCCAACAATGTGGCCGAGTACGAGGCGCTCATACACGGGCTCCGGCTAGCCAAAGAACTCGGCATCCGCCGGATCTTGTGCTATGGCGACTCGGATTTGGTGGTCCAACAGTCATCCGGTGACTGGGACGCCAAAGACGCAAACATGGCGAGCTATCGTTTCCTCGTCCAGCAAATCAGTGGATATTTTGAAGGATGTGAGTTCCTTCATGTACCACGTGCCGACAACATGCAAGTGGATGCCCTGGCACGAGTAGGATCCACCCGACAAGCCATACCAGCCGGCGTTTCTCTCCACCGCCTCCTCAAGCCATCTCCAGAATCTGATTCCATCTTCGTGCCGCCTGACCCCAACGCAGTAAGATCCGACTTGGGAGACCAAGCAGGCGGCGCGGGGACTCCAACAGGCGGCCCGGGGACTACCATAGTCGCACCCGGCGCGAGGAATTCAGAACTCGACCCAGGGACTGCTGCAGCCGGCCCGGGGACTACATCAACACAACAGGCGATGGCCGACTCCGACTCCAACTCTTCACTACCCAGCCCACCCGCCCCTATCACAGTGGCAGTCCTGACAATAGAAGAAGTCACAGCTCCATCCTGGGCCCAGCCCATCCTCAACTTCTTAGTAAACAGAGAGCTGCCAACCGACGAGATCTCGGCAAGACAAGTTCAACGCCGAGCCGGAGCCTACACAATCGTCAACAGAGAGCTTGTTAGGCGCAGCGTCACTGGAGTCTTCCAGCGCTGTGTCGAACCAGAGAAGGGCATAGCAATCCTCAAGGACATCCACCAAGGCGAATGCGGCCACCACACAGCCTCAAGATCACTCGTCGCCAAGGCTTTTCGCCACGGATTTTTTTGGCTAACTGCCTTGGAAGACGCCAAGGAACTAGTCAAACACTGCAAAGGGTGCCAAGTTTTCAGCTCCAAGCAACACATGTCGGCTTCTGCACTCAAGACCATCCCCCTCACCTGGCCCTTTGCCGTCTGGGGGTTGTACATGGTGGGCCCGTTCAAGACGGCACGCGGCGGCATGACACATCTGCTCGTCGCTGTGGACAAATTTACCAAGTGGATTGAGGCAAAGCCGATCAAAAAGCTGAATGGGCCGACTACCGTCACATTCATCGCAGATATTATAACCCGGTATGGCCTACCGCATAGCATCATCACCGACAACGGCACAAATTTTGCAAACGGAGCACTGGCACGTTTCTGCGCAGCACGCGGCATCCGGCTGGACCTAGCGTCCGTTGCCCACCCGCAGTCAAACGGCCATGTCGAGCGAGCAAATGGCCTCATCCTCTCCGGCATCAAGCCCCGACTGGTCGTGCCAGTGGAGCGTTCGGCCGGCTGCTGGCTCGACGAGCTGCCGGCCGTCCTCTGGAGTTTGCGCACTACCCCAAACAAATCGACCGGCTTCACCCCTTTTTTTCCTTGTATATGGTGCCGAGGCCATCATCCCAACTGACATCGAGTTCGACTCGCCTTGGGTCACCATGTACACGGAGGCGGAAGCCAAGGAAGCACGAGAAGACGGTGTCGACCTGCTGGAAGAGGGCCGGCTATTAGCTCTCAGTCGGTCCGCCATCTATCAGCAGGGTCTGCGCCGCTACCACAGCCGGAAGGTCAAGCCAAGATCTTTCCAAGAGGGCGACCTTGTGCTCCGGCTGATCCAGCGAACAGCCGGCCAGCACAAGCTCTCGGCCCCTTGGGAGGGCCCCTTCATCATCAGCAGAGCTTTAGGCAACGACTCCTACTACCTAATTAACACGCAGAAGCCAAAGGCACGCAAGAGAGACGATTCCGGCAAGGAGTCGGACCGACCGTGGAACGCCAATCTCCTCCGAAGATTTTACAGTTAAAAAGCAGTACGTAGCACGCTACCTTTTGTTAAGTACGAGACAAGGGGTGCCCCGAGGAGTACTCGGGGACTACCCTCTTCTATCTATGAAAGATGGGTATCACGCATACGATTATGTTGCTACACTTGCTTTCTTCGTCCGGCACCGGGTTCGACCAGTCGACCCGGGGACTCGCCGCCTCAAGTTATATCTGAAGTTCCACCTGCAGCCAGACAAGTAGTGTGCCGGCACCCAAGCCCCCTCTTGCCAAAAGTCGCAGCTCGAAGAAACGACTGTCTGACTGGCAAGAGCCAAGGGCAGGAAAGGATGCCCACGCGAAAAAAATGGCTAAGGACTAACGAACTTATATAACACGAACCGGCCTCCCACCCCGCCAGCCGACTACGAGAGCAGTCGGCTGGCCGGCTTCCCGCTCACCTTGCTGCAATCTGAGAAAGCTCAAGTACTTGCCTTCCCAAAATGACCAAGTCCTTCTCCGGCCACAGACTGCAGAGCAGCTGTCCGGCTGGGAAGGCGGCGGCCAAGGGAAGGCGGCAAAGGAAAAAGCCAAAGGATAAAAAGCAAACATAAACGGAAGCCAAACACATGCATAATATTTACACAAAAGACCTTTGAAAGGCCAGCATTCAACATAGTCTGAATACACCCCCAGTGGGTGGAACTGCACAAATTTAAAGATTGTTCAAAGAAGTAACAAGCAGGAAAGCTAGGACGGCGGATCAAGCCAGGGGAGCAACATGCGAGTGGGGCAGGTTGGCGGAGTCGGCGGTGCCGGCTGGAGGAGTGACCGGCTGACGAGTCTCGGCATCGTTGCTAGAAGCACAATCGGGCTGAGGCGGGCTGGTTGCTTCACCATCCAGCGCAGCGTCTTCGTCATCCTCTCCCTCTTCCTCTTCGCCATCATCACTGGAGGCAATCTCCTCCGCCGAGTCCTCACCTTCGGCCGGGTTCAGCCCGAACCACTCCTCCGGCTGAGCGACGCCGGCGTCATCCACCTCAGGAGCAAAGGTGCTGGTATCGGTATACTCGGCGATCACCGAGGCGCGCTGGATGATAGCCGGCCGCACTGCCTCCAGCTCCTCATCAGCCTCCTGCCGCCAGGTGCTCAGCTGGTCCAAGTTTAGCCCAGGATACCAAGCCCGGACGAACTCCAGAGCCCGCCCAACGCCGGAGCGGGCCGCTGACGCCTTCCAAGCCTCGAAGCGGCCGACTGCGACCTCCAACCAGTCGGCGGTCCGACTTGGGGTGCGCGGAATCACTTCGCCAGGCCAGAGGGCGGCCAACACTTGCGCTCCGGCGCGCCGAAGACGGTGAAGCATGCGATGGGCCGGCTGCAGGCGGGCTTGAAGCCCCAGAAGCTGCTCCTCAAGTGACCGGCTGGCATTCGGCGCAATCTTGGCCCCCGCTTGTCGTCGCGTGTCGCGGTAGGCCTCGATGGCTTGGGTGGCGGCGACTGAGTAGCCGGGGAAGTAATCTGCACAAAGAGGAAAGCAGCGACACAAAATCAAAAAATGAATCAGATAGTAGAAGGCAGGCGAGAAAGCAAAGAAGAAGGCGGCCTACCGTCAATCAAGTCTTCCACCCGGCTGTAGCCTTGGCTCAGCGCCTGCCTCATCTCGGCCCAGTTTGCCGCCTCGGTCTCATACTCGGCTTTGAGGGCGGCCTCGCTGTCCTGCATCGCCTTCAGGGCCGCCCTGTGGCTCTCCTCCTGGTCGGCCAACCTCTTGGCCAGGCGGTGCACTCGGCCTCCTTGGCACGAAGGGCGGTCTAGGCTCCGCTCAGCTGGCTCCTCAAGTCGGCATTGGCCCTTGCAATATAAAGAAAGAAGGAGTCAGGAAAAGATCCGACCCGACTACTCGGTAGTCGGCCCGAATCTCGGGGACTACACCCAGAGGGTGCGCTGACGCGCCCCCACTCAAAAGAAAAACAAAGCACTTACTCCGGCTCTTGGTTAGATCAGTGGCTTTCTGATTCAA
The DNA here is from genome assembly GCF_003073215.2 of Triticum urartu. Lineage (NCBI taxonomy): Eukaryota > Viridiplantae > Streptophyta > Magnoliopsida > Poales > Poaceae > Triticum > Triticum urartu. Next base: position 654,299,397 of record NC_053023.1, on the reverse strand, counting down.
CTCCCGGGCCTGGGAGTTGAAGGCGGCCGCACGGAGGTTGTGGTACTCCTGCAGAGAAGACAAGGGACGTGAGGAAGAACAAGATGGTCATTAAGCTTTCCAATAAGTTCCAAGCCGCCTGCTCAGCAGCCAGCTCGGAACTCGGGGACTACACCCAGTGGGTGCGCTGACGCGCCCCCACGGAAGAAATTAAAAGCAATCAAAGGAGCAGGAGGACTCACCCGAATAACCGACCGCGTCGTGAGAAACTCCTGAGTGTACTGCTTCAGCACGGTGGCTTGGGCCTGAAGCCGGCTCCGGACGTCCTGCGCCGCCACATTCAGCACGGCTATCCTGCCGCCCGGCGTCCACCCGGACGAGCTGTCGCTGGCCACTTCTAGGTCCTGGGCAGACGAGTCGGCGTCCACGGTCTTCTGCGCATCCGGCGCTGAAGTCGCCTTCCCCGCGCGCCAGTGAAGCGGTGACGAGATCACAAGATCCCCTCCCATGGTCGGCTCGCCCCCAGCCGGCTGCGCTGGCGGTACTTTAGGCCGGCCTCCTCGGCCCGCTCCAGTCGGCGGCGATGGCGCCGTCTCCCTCTCCATCTCTGGCTGGCCGCGACCAGCCTCCTCCAACGGGGGCACAGGGGTGTCAGGAGCCGCGGCGCGGAGGGGAATGACAAACTGCGGAGGCTGGTTCTGCAGGGCCTCCGCCTCCCTCTCCGCGTCTGCGGCCTCCGCCTGGGCCTTCGCGGCCGCGACGGCTCGTGCCTCCGCCGACTTCTGCTCCGCCTCCCGCCCCTCTCGTGCTTCCCGCGCGTTCCGCTCCGTCGCCTCTACGAGGTCGGCGCGGGGATCTACCCGACGCGAGTTTGAAGACCCTCCTACGGCTCCGGCTATGGAGGCGGCCGGGACTTGCCCAAGGGAAAGAGGGGCCCTGTTTGATAAATTGAGAAAAAGGGTTTGAAAAAACATCAACCGAAGAAGAAGAAAAAATAAAGGCATAAGAACAGCGACACTTACGCTGAGACCGCCTGCGGCTGCTTCACCACCTTGCGGAAGCGGGCTGCCTTCGCGGCCGCCTCGTCCCGCTTGGTCGTCGCCGCGGTACTTTTGGGCTTCTTCGGCCGACTGCCGAAGTGGGTCGACGCGGCCCGACGCTTCTGCGCGCCGCCCTGGGCAGTCGGCCCGGCGAATGGGCCCGCACCATGGTGATCGGGCGCCGGTCGGCGACGCGCGATGACTTCGGCCTCGTTTGTTGGGGAACGTAGTAATTTCAAAAAAATTCCTACGCACACGCAAGATCATGGTGATGCACAGCAACGAGAGGGGAGAGTGTTGTCTACGTACCAACGCAGACCGACTACGGAAGCGATCACACAACGTAGAGGAAGTAGTCGTACGTCTTCCCGATCCGACCGATCCAAGCACCGTTACTCCGGCACCTCCGAGTTCTTAGCACACGTACAGCTCGATGAAGATCCCCGGGCTCCGATCCAGCAAAGCTTCGGGGAGGAGTTCCGTCAGCACGACGGCGTGGTGACGATCTTGATGTATTACCGACACAGGGCTTTGCCTAAGCACTACAACGATATGATCGAGGTGGAATATGGTGGCAGGGGGCACCGCACACGGCTAAGGAATGATCTCAATGATCAACTTGTGTGTCTCTGGGGTGCCTCTGCCTCAGTATATAAAGGAGCCAAGGGGGAGGGGGCGCCGGCCTAGGAGGAGGGCGCAGGAGGAGTCCTACTCCTACCGGGAGTAGGACTCCCCCCCCCAATCCTATTCCAACTAGGATTCCCAAGGGGGAAAGAGGGAGAGGGGTGGCCGGCCACCTCTCCTAGTCCTAATAGGACTAGGGGAGGGGGGAGGCGCGCAGCCCTTATGGGCAGCCCTTTCACCTTTCCACTAAGGCCCACTAAGGCCCATATGATTCCCGGGGGGTTCCGGTAACCTCCCGGTACTCCGGTAAAATCCCGATTTCACCCGGAACACTTCCGATGTCCAAACATAGGCTTCCAATATATCAATCTTTATGTCTCTACCATTTCGAGACTCCTCGTCATGTCCGTGATCACATCCGGGACTCCGAACAACCTTCGGTACATCAAAATGCATAAACTCATAATAACTGTCATCGTAACGTTAAGCGTGCGGACCCTACGGTTCGAGAACAATGTAGACATGACCGAGACACGTCTCCGGTCAATAACCAATAGCGGGACCTGGATGCCCATATTGGCTCCTACATATTCTACAAAGATCTTTATCGGTCAGACCGCATAACAACATACGTTGTTCCCTTTGTCATCGGTATGTTACTTTCCCGAGATTCGATCGTCGGTATTCAATACCTAGTTCAATCTCGTTACCGACAAGTCTCTTTACTCGTTCCATAATACATCATCTCACAACTAACATCTTAGTTACAATGCTTGCAAGGCTTATGTGATGTGTATTACCGAGAGGGCCCAGAGATACCTCTCCGTCAATCGGAGTGACAAAACCTAATCTCGAAATACGCCAACCCAACATGTACCATTGGAGACACCTGTAGTACTCCTTTATAATCACCCAGTTACGTTGTGACGTTTGGTAGCACACAAAGTGTTCCTCCGGCAAACGGGAGTTGCATAATCTCATAGTCATAGGAACATGTATAAGTCATGAAGAAAGCAAAAGCAACATACTAAACGATCGGGTGCTAAGCTAATGGAATGGGTCATGTCAATCAGATCATTCAACTAATGATGTGACCCCGCTAATCAAATAACAACTCATTGTCCATGGTTAGGAAACATAACCATCTTTGATTAACGAGCTAGTCAAGTAGAGGCATACTAGTGACACTCTGTTTGTCTATGTATTCACACATGTATTATGTTTCCAGTTAATACAATTCTAGCATGAATAATAAACATTTATCATGAAATAAGGAAATAAATAATAACTTTATTATTGCCTCTAGGGCATATTTCCTTCAGTCTCCCACTTGCACTAGAGTCAATAATCTAGATCACATCACCATGTGATTAACATCGATAGTTCACATCATCATGTGATTAATACCCATAGTTCACATCGCCATGTGACCAACACCCAAAGGGTTTACTAGATTCAGTAATCTAGTTCACATCGCTATGTGATTAACACCCAAGGAGTACTAAGGTGTGATCATGTTTTGCTTGTGAGAGAATCTTAGTCAACGGGTCTGCCACATTCAGATCCGCATGTATTTTGCAAATTTCTATGTCAACAATGCTCTGCATGGAGCTACTCTAGCTAATTGCTCCCACTTTCAATATGTATCTAGACCGAGACTTAGAGTCATCTAGATTAGTGTCAAAACTTGCATCGGCGTAACCCTTTACGACGAACCTTTTTTTCACTTCCATAATCGAGAAACATATCCTTATTCCACTAAGGATAATTTTGACCGCTGTCCAGTGATCTACTCCTAGATCACTATCGCACTCCCTTGCCAAACTCAGTGGTAGGGCATACAATAGATCTGGTATACAGCATGGCATACTTTATAGAACCTATGACTGAGGCATAGGGAATGACTTTCATTCTCTTTCTATCTTATGCCGTGGTCGGGCTTTGAGTCTTACTCAACTTCACACCTTGTATCACAGGCAAGAAACCTTTTCTTTGACTGTTCCATTTTGAACTACTTCAAAATCTTGTCAAGGTATGTACTCATTGAAAAAACTTATCAAGTGTCTTGATCTATCTCTATAGATCTTGATACTCAATATGTAAGCAGCTTCACCGAGGTCTTTCTTTGAAAAACTCCTTTCAAACACTCCTTTATGCTTTGCAGAATAATTCTACATTATTTCCGATCAACAATATGTCATTCACATATACTTATCAGAAATGTTGTAGTGCTCCCACTCACTTTCTTGTAAATACAGGCTTCACCGCAAGTCTGTATAAAACTATATGCTTTGATAAACTTATCAAAGCGTATATTCCAACTCCGAGATTCTTGCACCAGTCCATAGATGGATCACTGGAGCTTGCACACTTAGTTAACACCTTTGGATCGACAAAACCTTCCAGTTGCATCATATACAACTCTTCTTCCAGAAATCCATTCAGGAATGCAGTTTTGACATCCATCTGCCAAATTTCATAAAATGCGGCAATCGCTAACATGATTCAGACAGACTTAAGCATAGATACAAGTGAGAAAATCTCATCATAGTCAACACCTTGAACTTGTCGAAAACCTTTCGCGACAAGTCGAGCTTTGTAGACAGTAACACTACCATCAGCGTCAGTCTTCCTCTTGAAGATCCATTTATTCTCAATTGCTTGCCGATCATTGGGCAAGTCAACCAAAGTCCATACTTTGTTCTCATACATGGATCACATCTCAGATTTCATGGCTTCAAGCCACTTTGCGGAATCTGGGCTCACCATCGCTTCTTCATAGTTCGTAGGTTCATCATGATCTAGTAGCATGACTTCCAGAACAGGATTACCGTACCACTCTGGTGCGGATCTTACTCTGGTTGATCTACGAGGTTCAGCAGTATCTTGATCTGAAGTTTCATGATCATTATCATTAGCTTCCTCACTAACTGGTGTAGGTGTCACTGAAACAGTTTTCTGTGATGTACTACTTTCCAATAAGGGAGCAGGTACAGTCACCTCGTCAAGTTCTACTTTCCTCCCACTCACTTCTTTCGAGAGAAACTCCTTCTCTAGAAAGGATCCATTCTTAGCAACGAATGTCTTGCCTTCGGATCTGTGATAGAAGGTGTACCCAACAGTCTCTTTTGGGTATCCTATGAAGACACATTTCTCCGATTTGGGTTCGAGCTTATCAGGTTGAAGATTTTTCACATAAGCATCGCAGCCCCAAGCTTTAAGAAACGACAACTTTGGTTTCTTGCCAAACCACAGTTCATAAGGCGTCGTCTCAACGGATTTTGATGGTGCCCTATTTAACGTGAATGCGGCCGTCTCTAAAGCATAACCCCAAAATGATAGCGGTAAATCTGTAAGAGACATCATAGATCGCACCATATCTAGTAAAGTACGATTACGACGTTCGGACACACCATTACGCTGTGGTGTTCCGGGTGGCATGAGTTGCGAAACTATTCCACATTTTTCAAATGTACACCAAACTCGTAACTCAAATATTCTCCTCCACGATCAGATCGTAGAAATTTTATTTTCTTGTTACGATGATTTTCAACTTCACTCTGAAATTCTTTGAACTTTTCAAATGTTTCAGATTTATGTTTCATTAAGTAGATATACCCATATCTGCTTAAATCATCTGTGAAGGTGAGAAAATAACGATATCCGCCACGAGCCTCAATATTCATCGGACCACATACATCGGTATGTATGATTTCCAACAAATCTGTTGCTCTCTCCATAGTACCGGAGAACGGAGTTTTAGTCATCTTGCCCATGAGGCACGGTTCGCAAGTACCAAGTGATTCATAATCAAGTGGTTCCAAAAGTCCATCAGTATGGAGTTTCTTCATGCGCTTTACACCAATATGACCTAAACGACAGTGCCACAAATAAGTTGCACTATCATTATCAACTCGCATCTTTTGGTTTCAATATTATGAATATGTGTATCACTACGATCGAGATCCAATGAAGTTTTATTCATGTAAACAGAACAACAATTATTCTCTGACTTTAATGAATAATCGTATTGCAATAAACATGATCAAATCATATTCATGCTCAACGCAAAAACCAAATAACACTTATTTAGGTTGAACACTAATCCCGAAAGTATAGGGGAGTGTGCGATGATGATCATATCAATCTTGGAACCACTTCCAACACACATCGTCACTTCACCCTTAACTAGTCTCTGTTTATTCTGCAACTCCCGTTTCGAGCTACTAATCTTAGCAACTAAACTAGTATCAAATACTGAGGGGTTGCTATAAACACTAGTAAAGTACACATCAATAACATGTATATCAAATATACTTATGTTCACTTTGCCATCCTTCTTATCTGCCAATCACTTGGGGTAGTTCCGCTTCCAGTGACCAGTCCCTTTGCAGTAGAACCACTTAGTCTCAGGCTTAGGACCAGACTTGGGCTTCTTCACTTGAGCAGCAACTTGCTTGCCGTTCTTCTTGAAGTTCCCCTTCTTCCCTTTGCCCTTTTATTGAAACTAGTGGTCTTGTCTACCATCAACACTTGATGCTCTTTCTTGATTTCTACCTTCGTCGATTTCAACATCACGAAGAGTTTGGGAATCACTTTAGTCATCCCTTGCATATTATATTTCATCACGAAGTTCTACTAACTTGGTGATGGTGACTAGAGAATTCTGTCAATCACTATCTTATCTGGAAGATTAACTCCCATTTGATTCAAGCGATTGTAGTACTCGGACAATCTGGGCACATGCTCACTAGTTGAGAGATTCTCCTCCATCTTTTAGCTATAGAACTTGTTGGAGACTTCATATCTCTCAACTCGGGTATTTGCTTGAAATATTAACTTCAGTTCCTGGAACATCTCATATGGTCCATGACGTTCAAAACGTCTTTGAAGTCCCGATTCTAAGCCGTTAAGCATGGTGCACTAAACTATCAAGTAGTCATCATATTGAGCTAGCCAAACGTTCATAACGTCTGCATCTGCTCCTGCAATAGGTCTGTCACCTAGCGGTGCATCAAGGACATAATTCTTCTGTGCAGCAATGAGGATAAACCTCAGATCACGGATCCAATCCGCATCATTGCTACTAACATCTTTCAACACAATTTTTCTCTAGGAACATATCAAAATAAACATATGAAAGCAACAACGCAAGCTATTGATCTACAACATAATTTGCAAAATACTACCAGGACTAAGTTCATGATAAATTTAAGTTCAATTAATCATATTACTTAAGAACTCCCACTTAGATAGACATCCCTCTAATCTTCTAAGTGATTACGTGATCCAAATCAACTAAACAATAACCGATCATCACGTGAGATGGAGTAGTTTTCAATGGTGAACATCGTTATGTCGATCATATCTACTATATGATTCACGCTCGACCTTTCGGTCTCCGTGTTCCGAGGCCATATCTGCATATGCTAGGCTCGTCAAGTTTAACCTGAGTATTCTGCGTGTGCAAAACTGGCTTGCACCCGTTGTAGATGGACGTAGAGCTTATCACACCCGATCATCACGTGGTGTCTGGGCACGACGAACTTTGGCAACGGTGCATACTCAGGGAGAACACTTCTTGATAATTTTAGTGAGAGATCATCTTATAATGCTACCGTCAATCAAAGCAAGATAAGATGCATAAAAAGATAAACATCACATGCAATCAATATATGTGACATGATATGGCCATCATCATCTTGCGCCTTTGATCTCCATCTCCAAAGTATTGTCATGATCTCTATCGTCACCAGCATGACACCATGATCTCCATCATCTTGATCTATATCAATGTGTCGTCACACGGTCGTCTCGCCAACTATTGCTCTTGCATCTTATGCAATATAGAGACAACCATAAGGCTTTTGCATCTTATGCAATATAGAGACAACCATAAGGCTTTTGCCAGTTGCCGATAACTTTAACAAAACATCATCATCTCATACAACAACTTATATCTCATCACGTTTTGACCATATCACATCACAACATGCCCTGCAAAAACAAGTTAGACGTCCTCTACTTTGTTGTTGCAAGTTTTACGTGGCTGCTACGGGCTTAAGCAAGAACCAATCTTACCTACGCATCAAAACCACAACGATAGTTTGTCAAGTTGGTGCTGTTTTAACCTTCGCAAGGACCGGGCGTAGCCACACTCGGTTCTACTAAAGTTGGAGAAACTGTCACCCGCTAGCCACCTTTGTGCAAAGCACGTCGGGAGAACCGGTCTCGCGTAAGCGTACGCGTAATGTCGGTCCGGGCCGCTTCATCCAACAATACCGCCGAACCAAAGTATGACATGCTAGTAAGCAGTATGACATATATCGCCCACAACTCACTTGTGTTCTACTCGTGCATATAACATCAACACATAAAACCTAGGCTCGGATGCCACTGTTGGGGAACGTAGTAATTTCAAAAAATTTCCTACGCATACGCAAGATCATGGTGATGCACAGCAACAAGAGGGGAGAGTGTTGTCTACGTACCAACGCAGACCGACTGCGGAAGCGATCACACAACGTAGAGGAAGTAGTCATACATCTTCCCGATCCGACCGATCCAAGCACCGTTACTCCGGCACCTCCGAGTTCTTAGCACACGTACAGCTCGATGACGATCCCCGGGCTCCGATCCAGCAAAGCTTCAGGGAAGAGTTCCGTCAGCACGACGGCGTGGTGACGATCTTGACGTACTACCGACGCAGGGCTTCGCCTAAGAACTACAACGATATGATCGAGGTGGAATATGGTGGCAGGGGGCACCGCACACGGCTAAGGACCGATCTCAAGGATCAACTTGTGTGTCTTGAGGTGCCCCCTGCCTCCATATATAAAGGAGCCAAGGGGGAGAGGTGCGCCGGCCAGGAGGAGGGCGCAGGAGGAGTCCTACTCCTACCGGGAGTAGGTCTGCCCCCCAATCCTATTCCAACTAGGATTCTCAAGGGGGAAAGAGGGAGATGGGTGGCCGGCCACCTCTCCTAGTCCTAATAGGACTAGGGGAGGGGGGAGGCGCGCAGCCCTTATGGGCAGCCCTTTCACCTTTCCACCAAGGCCCACTAAGGCCCATATGATTCCCGGGGGGTTCCGGTAACCTCCCGGTACTCCGGTAAAATCCTGATTTCACCCGGAACACTTCCGATGTCCAAACATAGGCTTCCAATATATCAATCTTTATGTCTCGACCATTTCGAGACTCCTCGTCATGTCCGTGATCACATCCGGGACTCCGAACAACCTTCGGTACATCAAAATGCATAAACTCATAATAACTGTCATCGTAACGTTAAGCGTGCGGACCCTACGGTTTGAGAACAATGTAGACATGACCGAGACACGTCTCCGGTCAATAACCAATAGCGGGACCTGGATGCCCATATTGGCTCCTACATATTCTACGAAGATCTTTATCGGTCAGACCGCATAACAACATACGTTGTTCCCTTTGTCATCGGTATGTTACTTTCCCGAGATTCGATCGTCGGTATTCAATACCTAGTTCAATCTCGTTACCGACAAGTCTCTTTACTCGTTCCATAATACATCATCTCACAACTAACATCTTAGTTACAATGCTTGCAAGGCTTATGTGATGTGTATTACCGAGAGGGCCCAGAGATACCTCTCCGACAATCGGAGTGACAAATCCTAATCTCGAAATACGCCAACCCAACATCTACCTTTGGAGACACCTGTAATGCTCCTTTATAATCACCCAGTTACGTTGTGACGTTTGGTAGCACCCAAAGTGTTCCTCCGGCAAACGGGAGTTGCATAATCTCATAGTTATAGGAACATGTATAAGTCATGAAGAAAGCAAAAGCAACATACTAAACGATCGGGTGCTAAGCTAATGTAATGGGTCATGTCAATCAGATCATTCAACTAATGATGTGACCTCGTTAATCAAATAACAACTCATTGTTCATGGTTAGGAAACATAACCATCTTTGATTAACGAGCTAGTCAAGTAGAGGCATACTAGTGACACTTTGTTTGTCTATGTATTCACACATGTATTATGTTTCCGGTTAATACAATTCTAGCATGAATAATAAACATTTATCATGATTATAAGGAAATAAATAATAACTTTATTATTGCCTCTAGGGCATATTTCCTTCAGTCTCCCACTTGCACTAGAGTCAATAATCTAGATTACACTGTAATGATTCTAACACCCATGGAGCCTTGGTGCTGATCATGTTTTGCTCGTGGAAGAGGCTTAGTCAACGGGTCTGCAACATTCAGATCCGTATGTATCTTGCAAATCTCTATGTCTCCCACCTGGACTAGATCCCGGATGGAATTGAAGCGTCTCTTGATGTGTTTGGTCCTTTTGTGAAATCTGGATTCCTTTGCCAAGGCAATTGCACCAGTATTGTCACAAAAGATTTTCATTGGACCCGATGCACTAGGTATGACACCTAGATCGGATATGAACTCCTTCATCCAGACTCCTTCATTTGGTGCTTCTGAAGCAGCTATGTACTCCGCTTCACATGTAGATCCCGCTACGACGCTTTGTTTAGAACTGCACCAACTGACAGCTCCACCATTTAATGTAAACACGTATCCGGTTTGCGATTTAGAATCGTCCGGATCAATGTCAAAGCTTGCATCAACGTAACCTTTTACGGTGAGCTCTTTGTCACCTCCATATATGAGAAACATATCCCTAGTCCTTTTCAGGTATTTCAGGATGTTCTTGACCGCTGTCCAGTGATCCACTCCTGGATTACTTTGGTACCTCCCTGCTAAACTTATAGCAAGGCACACATCAGGTCTGGTACATAGCATTGCATACATGATAGAGCCTATGGCTGAAGCATAGGGAACATCTTTCATTTTCTCTCTATCTTCTGCAGTGGTCGGGCATTGAGTCTTACTCAACTTCACACCTTGTAACACAGGCAAGAACCCTTTCTTTGCTTGATCCATTTTGAACTTCTTCAAAACTTTGTCAAGGTATGTGCTTTGTGAAAGTCCAATTAAGCGTCTTGATCTATCTCTATAAATCTTAATGCCTAATATGTAAGCAGCTTCACCGAGGTCTTTCATTGAAAAACTCTTATTCAAGTATCCCTTTATGCTATCCAGAAAATCTATATCATTTCCAATTAGTAATATGTCATCCACATATAGTATCAGAAATGCTACAGAGCTCCCACTCACTTTCTTGTAAATACAGGCTTCTCTGAAAGTCTGTATAAAACCAAATGCTTTGATCACACTATCAAAGCGTTTATTCCAACTCCGAGAGGCTTGCACCAGTCCATAAATGGATCGCTGGAGCTTGCACACTTTGTTAGCTCCCTTTGGATCGACAAGACCTTCCGGTTGCATCATATACAACTCTTCTTCCAGAAATCCATTCAGGAATGCAGTTTTGACATCCATCTGCCAAATTTCATAATCATAAAATGTGGCAATCGCTAACATGATTCGGACAGACTTAAGCATCGCTACAGGTGAGAAAGTCTCATCGTAGTCAACCCCTTGAACTTGTCGAAAACCTTTCGCGACAAGTCGAGCTTTGTAGACAGTAACATTACCATCAGCGTCAGTCTTCTTCTTGAAGATCCATTTATTCTCAATTGCTTGCCGATCATTGGGCAAGTCAACCAAAGTCCATACTTTGTTCTCATACATGGATCCCATCTCAGATTTCATGGCTTCAAGCCACTTTGCGGAATCTGGGCTCACCATCGCTTCTTCATAGTTCGTAGGTTCATCATGATCTAGTAGCATGACTTCCAGAACAGGATTACCGTACCACTCTGGTGTGGATCTTACTCTGGTTGATCTACGAGGTTCAGCAATATCTTGATCTGAAGTTTCATGATCATTATCATTAGCTTCCTCACTAACTGGTGTAGGTGTCACTGAAACAGTTTTCTGTGATGTACTACTTTCAAGTAAGGGAGCAGGTACAGTCACCTCGTCAAGTTCTACTTTCCTCCCACTCACTTCTTTCGAGAGAAACTCCTTCTCTAGAAAGGATCCATTCTTAGCAACGAATGTCTTGCCTTCGGATCTTTGATAGAAGGTGTACCCAACAGTCTCTTTTGGGTATCCTATGAAGACACATTTCTCCGATTTGGGTTCGAGCTTATCAGGTTGAAGCTTTTTCACATAAGCGTCGCAGCCCCAAACTTTAAGAAACGACAACTTTGGTTTCTTGCCAAACCACAGTTCATAAGGCATCGTCTCAACGGATTTTGATGGTGCCCTATTTAACGTGAATGCGGCCGTCTCTAAAGCATAACCCCAAAATGATAGCGGTAAATCTGTAAGAGACATCATAGATCGCACCATATCTAGTAAAGTACGATTACGACGTTCGGACACACCATTACGCTGTGGTGTTCCGGGTGGCATGTGTTGCCAAACTATTCCACAATTTTTCAAATGTACACCAAACTCGTAACTCAAATATTCTCCTCCACGATCAGATCGTAGAAATTTTATTTTCTTGTTACGATGATTTTCAACTTCACTCTGAAATTCTTTGAACTTTTCAAATGTTTCAGATTTATGTTTCATTAAGTAGATATACCCATATCTGCTTGAATCATCTGTGAAGGTGAGAAAATAACGATATCCGCCACGAGCCTCAATATTCATCGGACCACATACATCGGTATATATGATTTCCAACAAATCTGTTGCTCTCTCCATAGTACCGGAGAACGATGTTTTAGTCATCTTGCCCATGAGGCACGGTTCGCAAGTACCAAGTGATTCATAATCAAGTGGTTCCAAAAGTCCATCAGTATGGAGTTTCTTCATGCGCTTTACACCGATATGACCTAAACGACAGTGCCACAAATAAGTTGCACTTTCATTATCAACTCTGCATCTTTTGGCTTCAACATTATGAATATGTGTATTACTACTATCGAGATTTAATAAGAATAGACCACTCTTCAAGGGTGCATGACCATAAAAGATATTACTCATATAAATAGAACAACCATTATTCTCTGATTTAAATGAATAACCGTCTCGCATTAAACAAGATCCAGATATAATGTTCATGCTCAACGCTGGCACCAAATAACAATTATTTAGGTCTAATATTAATCCCGAAGGTAGATGTAGAGGTAGCGTGCCGACCGCGATCACATCGACTTTGGAACCGTTTTCCACGCGCATCGTCACCTCGTCCTTTGCCAGTGCCCGCTTATTCCGTAGTCCCTGTTTCGAGTTGCAAATATTAGCAACAGAATCAGTATCAAATACCCAGGTGCTACTGCGAGCTCTAGTAAGGTACACATCAATAACATGTATATCACATATACCTTTGTTCACCTTGCCATCCTTCTTATCCGCCAAATACTTGGGGCAGTTCCGCTTCCAGTGACCAGTCTGCTTGCAGTAGAAGCACTCAGTTTCAGGCTTAGGTCTAGACTTGGGTTTCTTCTCTTGAGCAGCAACTTGCTTGCCGTTCTTTTTGAAGTTCCCCTTCTTCTTCCCTTTGCCCTTTTTCTTGAAACTAGTGGTCTTGTTAACCATCAACACTTGATGCTCCTTCTTGATTTCTACCTCCGCAGCTTTCAGCATTGTGAAGAGCTCGGGAATAGTCTTGTTCATCCCTTGCATATTATAGTTCATCACGAAGCTTTTGTAGCTTGGTGGCAGTGATTGGAGAATTCTGACAATGACGCAATCATCCGGAATATTAACTCCCAATTGAATCAAGTGATTATTATACCCAGACATTTTGAGTATATGCTCACTGACAGAACTGTTCTCCTCCATCTTGCAGCTATAGAACTTATTGGAGACTTCATATCTCTCAATCCGGGCATTTGCTTGAAATATTAACTCCAACTCCTGGAACATCTCTTATGCTCCATGACGTTCAAAACGTCGTTGAAGTCCCGATTCTAAGCCGTAAAGCATGGCACACTGAACTATTGAGTAGTCATCAGCTTTGCTCTGCCAGACGTTCATAACATCTGGTGTTGCTCCAGCAGCAGGCCTGGCACCCAGCGGTGCTTCCAGGACGTAATTCTTCTGAGCAGCAATGAGGATAATCCTCAAGTTACGGACCCAGTCCGTATAATTGCTACCATCATCTTTCAACTTTGCTTTCTCTAGGAACGCATTAAAATTCAACGGAACAACAGCACGAGCCATCTATCTACAATCAACATAAACAAGCAAGATACTATCAGGTGCTAAGTTCATGATAAGTTTAAGTTCAATTAACCAAATTACTTAAGAACTCCCACTTAGATAGACATCCCTCTAATCCTCTAAGTGATTACGTGATCCAAATCAACTAAACCATAACCGATCATCACGTGAGATGGAGTAGTTTTCAATGGTGAACATTGTTATGTTGATCATATCTACTATATGATTCACGCTCGACCTTTTGGTCTCCGTGTTCCGAGGCCATATCTGCATATGCTAGGCTCGTCAAGTTTAACCTGAGTATTCTGCGTGTGCAAAACTGGCTTGCACCCATTGTAGATGGACGTAGAGCTTATCACACCCGATCATCACGTGGTGTTTGGGCACGACGAACTTTGGCAACGGTGCATACTCAAGGAGAAAACTTCTTGATAATTTAGTGAGAGATCATATTATAATGCTACCGTCAATCAAAGTAAGATAAGATGCATAAAAAGATAAACATCACATGCAATCAATATAAGTGATATGATATGGCCATCATCATCTTGTGCTTGTGATCTCCATCTCCGAAGCACCGTCATGATCACCATCGTCACCGGCGCGACACCTTGATCTCCATCGTAGCATCGTTGTCGTCTCGCCAATCTTATGCTTCCACGACTATCACTACCGTTTAGTAATAAAGTAAAGCATTACATCGCGATTGCATTGCATACAATAAAGCGACAACCATATGGCTCCTGCCAGTTGCCGATAACTTGGTTACAAAACATGATCATCTCATACAATAAAAATCATGCCTTGACCATATCACATCACAACATGCCCTGCAAAAACAAGTTAGACGTCCTCTACTTTGTTGTTGCAAGTTTTACGTGGCTGCTATGGGCTTTAAGCAAGAACCAATCTCACCTACGCATCAAAACCACAACGATAGTTTGTCAAATAGACTCCATTTTAACCTTTGCAAGGACCGGGCGTAGCCATACTTGGTTCAACTAAAGTTGGAGAGACAGTCGCCCACAAGCCATCTATGTGCAAAGCACGTCGAGGGAACCGGTCTCGCGTAAGCGTACGCGTAAGGTTGGTCCGGGTCGTCTCGTCCAACAATACCGCCGAACCAAAGTATGACATGCTGGTAGGCAGTATGACTTGTATCGTCCACAACTCACTTGTGTTCTACTCGTGCATATAACATCAACATAAATAACCTAGGCTCGGATGCCACTGTTGGGGAACGTAGTAATTTCAAAAAAATTCCTACGCACACGCAAGATCATGGTGATGCACAGCAACGAGAGGGGAGAGTGTTGTCTACGTACCAACGCAGACCAACTGCGGAAGCGATCACACAACGTAGAGGAAGTAGTCGTACGTCTTCCCGATCCGACCGATCCGAGCACCGTTACTCCGGCACCTCCGAGTTCTTAGCACACGTACAGCTCGATGACGATCCCCGGGCTCCGATCCAGCAAAGCTTCAGGGAGGAGTTCCGTCAGCACGACGGCGTGGTGACAATCTTGATGTATTACCGACGCAGGGCTTCGCCTAAGCACTACAACGATATGATCGAGGTGGAATATGGTGGCAGGGGGCACCGCACACGGCTAAGGAACGATCTCAATGATCAACTTGTGTGTCTCTGGGGTGCCTCTTCCTCAGTATATAAAGGAGCCAAGGGGGAGGGGGGCGCCGGCCTAGGAGGAGGGCGCAGGAGGAGTCCTACTCCTACCGGGAGTAGGACTCCCCCCCCCCCAATCCTATTCCAACTAGGATTCCCAAGGGGGAAAGAGGGAGATGGGTGGCCGGCCACCTCTCCTAGTCCTAATAGGACTAGGGGAGGGGGGGAGGCGCGCAGCCCTTATGGGCAGCCCTTTCACCTTTCCACTAAGGCCCATATGATTCCCGGGGGGTTCCGGTAACCTCCCGGTACTCCGGTAAAATCCCAATTTCACCCGGAACACTTCCGATGTCCAAACATAGGCTTCCAATATATCAATCTTTATGTCTCGACCATTTCGAGACTCCTCGTCATGTCCGTGATCACATCCGGGACTCCGAACAACCTTCGGTACATCAAAATGCATAAACTCATAATAACTGTCATCGTAACGTTAAGCGTGCGGACCCTACGGTTCGAGAACAATGTAGACATGACCGAGACACGTCTCCGGTCAATAACCAATAGTGGGACCTGGATGCCCATATTGGCTCCTACATATTCTACGAAGATCTTTATCGGTCAGACCGCATAACAACATACGTTGTTCCCTTTGTCATCGGTATGTTACTTGCCCGAGATTCGATCGTCGGTATTCAATACCTAGTTCAATCTCGTTACTGGCAAGTCTCTTTACTCGTTCCGTAATAAATCATCTCACAACTAACATATTAGTTGTAATGCTTGCAAGGCTTATGTGATGTGCATTACCGAGAGGGCCCAGAGATACCTCTCCGACAATCGGAGTGACAAAACCTAATCTCGAAATACGCCAAACCAACATGTACCATTGGAGACACCTGTAGTACTCCTTTATAATCACCCAGTTACGTTGTGACGTTTGGTAGTACCCAAAGTGTTCCTCCGGTAAACGGGAGTTGCATAATCTCATAGTTATAGGAACATGTATAAGTCATGAAGAAAGCAATAGCAACATACTAAACGATCGGGTGCTAAGCTAATGGAATGGGTCATATCAATCAGATCATTCAACTAATGATGTGACCTTGTTAATCAAATAACAACTCATTGTTCATGGTTAGGAAACATAACCATCTTTGATTAACGAGCTAGTCAAGTAGAGGCATACTAGTGACACTTTGTTTGTCTATGTATTCACACATGTATTATGTTTCCGGTTAATACAATTCTAGCATGAATAATAAACATTTATCATGATATAAGGAAATAAATAATAACTTTATTATTGCCTCTAGGGCATATTTCCTTCAGCCATACCCTGGGCCGACTGTGGGAAGCCTGGCCGCCTTTGGGATCTCCCTGACCGAGGGGGCCCGCCACCCACAGGTCGTACTGACCGCTCGCCGTGGGTGACGTCACAATCATCGTGGCAACAGTGCCGCACCGGACGGGGATGGCTGCCCCGTACAGTGCATTGTGGCAGTGCGTGCGCCGGGATTCAGGGGTGGCAGGCTTTATTGTAGCCACTCCCCGTCTTGTCGCCGTTATGTGGGTGCAGACTCTGAGGGCAAGATCTCAGCCGCCTACTGAGGGGCCGGCTCCTGGGAGTCGGCCCTTCTATGGCCGGCTTCTCGAAGTCGTCCTTCTCGTGGTCTTGTTTTCCCAAGGATTTCAGGGCTAGGCCGCCTTTGCGCAGCCGGTTTGAGAGGTAGCCGGCTAGGGGAAGGCGGCCCCGTGTCTTGGACGCTTGGAGGCTTTTTCGGCCTATAATTTTTCTGAAGGGCCAGGGGAAGCCGGCTAGGCTACCCGTGGTCATTTACTCCGACAGTATCGTTGCCATTAAGGAGGTGTTTGTTTCCGAGTTTTTCGCCCGTCACCTGTTAACGCCGTAAATGAAAAACAGTCCCGGCATTTGGTAAGTCCACACCGTAAATAGGTCACATCGTAAATAGGTCCAGGCTAGTTATGTATCGATACCGCCCACCCCCACCGGTAAAGACTGCGGTATCGATCCCATGTCCTCCTCCTCGCTAAAGAGCTCCCTCCTCCCGGCGCAATCCTCCTCGTATGCCGCCGCCTCCCCGAGCACCTTCGAGTCCTGCATCGGCGCCTCCACGATCCACTTCGAGCCCCCCTCCGCCGCCGGCATGTGATTGGAGCAGTAGACAATGCTTGTGATTCGGAAGGGCAAGCTGCGCTTGAGATCGGAGGCGGTCGGCAGCGCACAAGATCCGGGCGGCCGGCGGCGCACAAGATCCTACTGGCTGGCGGTGCTTGATTTCGCGGACGGCCAGCAACGCTTGATCCGAGCGATCGATGGCGCTAGATTTTGGGGACTGCCGGTGGCGCTTGATTTCGGGGATGGCTGGCAACGCATGATCCGAGTGGCCGTGGCGCTTGGCTTTTCGGGGATGGCCGTCGCCCGTCGGCGCTTGGCATCTCGGGCGGCTGGGGCCGAGCAAGATCAGGCCAATTATGGTGAGCATGCTGGCTGGCGAGCAGCAGGGATGGTAATCTATTCCATTACCTGAAGTGAACCAAACGAACTTGGAAAAAACGCATTACACCTCCTTAAACGGTGTGATATGATTACGTTACCATTATTGTTACCATTTATGTAGCCAAACACCTCCTAAGTGAAGGAAATATGCCCTAGAGGCAATAATAAAGTTATTATTTATTTCCTTATTTCATGATAAATGTTTATTATTCATGCTAGAATTGTATTAACTGGAAACATAATACATGTGTGAATACATAGACAAACAGAGTGTCACTAGTATGCCTCTACTTGACTAGCTCGTTAATCAAAGATGGTTATGTTTCCTAACCATGGACAAAGAGTTGTTATTTGATTAACGGGATCACATCATTAGGTGAATGATCTGATTGACATGACCCATTCCATTAGCTTAGCACCCGATCGTTTAGTATGTTGCTGTTGCTTTCTTCATGACTTATACATGTTCCTATGACTATGAGATTATGCAACTCCCGTTTGCCGGAGGAACACTTTGTGTGCTACCAAACGTCACAACGTAACTGGGTGATTATAAAGGTTCTCTACAGGTGTCTCCAAAGGTACATGTTGGGTTGGCGTATTTCGAGATTAGGATTTGTCACTCCGATTGTCGGAGAGGTATCACTGGGCCCTCTCGGTAATGCACATCACATAAGCCTTGCAAGCATTACAACTAATATGTTAGTTGTGAGATTGTGTATTACGGAACGAGTAAAGAGACTTGCCGGTAACGAGATTGAACTAGGTATTGGATACCGACGATCGAACAAGTAACATACCGATGACAAAGAGAACAACGTATGTTGTTATGCGGTCTGACCGATAAAGATCTTCGTAGAATATGTAGGAGCCAATATGGGCATCCAGGTCCTGCTATTGGTTATTGACCGGAGACGTGTCTCGGTCATGTCTACATTGTTCTCGAACCGTAGGGTCCGCACGCTTAACGTTACGATGACAGTTATTATGAGTTTATGCATTTTGATGTACCGAAGGTTGTTCGGAGTCCCGGATGTGATCACGGACATGACGAGGAGTCTCGAAATGGTCGAGACATAAAGATTGATATATTGGAAGCCTATGTTTGGACATCGGAAGTGTTCCGGGTGAAATCGGGATTTTACCGGAGTACTAGGAGGTTACCGAAACCCCCCCCGGGAGCCATATGGGCCTTAATGGGCTTTAGTGGAAAGGAGAAAGAGGCAGCCCAAGGTGGCCGCGCGCCTCCCCCCTCCCCTAGTCCTATTAGGACTAGGAGAGGTGGCCGGCCCCCTTCTTTCTCTTTCCCCCTCGGGGAATCCTAGTCCAACTAGGATTAGGGGGGGGAGTCCTACCCCGGTAGGAGTAGGACTCCTTCCTGCGCCCTCCTCCTGGGCCGCGCCCTCCCCCTTGGCTCCTTTATATACGGAGGCAGGGGGCACCTCTAGACACACAAGTTGATCCTTGAGATCGGTCCTTAGCCGTGTGCGGTGCCCCCTGCCACCATATTCACCTCGATCATATCGTTGTAGTTCTTAGCGAAGCCCTGCGTCAGGTAGTAACATCAAGATCGTCACCACGCCGTCGTGCTGACGGAACTCTTCCCCGACGCTTTGCTGGATCGGAGCCCGGGGATTGTCATCGAGCTGTACGTGTGCTAAGAACTCGGAGGTGCCGGAGTAACGGTGCTTGGATCGGTCGGATCGGGAAGACGTACGACTACTTCCTCTACTTTGTGTGATCGCTTCCGCAGTCGGTCTGTGTGGGTACGTAGACAACACTCTCCCCTCTCGTTGCTGTGCATCACCATGATCTTGCGTGTGCGTAGGAAATTTTTTTAAATTACTACGTTCCCCAACAGTGGCATCCGAGCCTAGGTTTTATGTGTTGATGTTATATGCACGAGTAGAACACAAGTGAGTTGTGGGCGATATATGTCATACTGCTTACTAGCATGTCATACTTTGGTTCGGCGAGTATTGTTGGATGAAGCGGCCCGGACCGACATTACGCGTACGCTTACGCGAGACCGGTTCTCCCGACGTGCTTTGCACAAAGGGCGCTAGCGGGTCAGTTTCTCCAACTTTAGTTAGAACCGAGTGTGGCTACGCCCGGTCCTTGCGAAGGTTAAAACAGCACCAACTTGACAAACTATCGTTGTGGTTTTGATGCGTAGGTAAGATTGGTTCTTGCTTAAGCCCGTAGCAGCCACGTAAAACTTGCAACAACAAAGTAGAGGACGTCTAACTTGTTTTTGCAGGGCATGTTGTGATGTGATATGGTCAAAACGTGATGAGATATAAGTTGTTGTATGAGATGATGATGTTTTGTTAAAGTTATCGGCAACTGGCAAAAGCCTTATGGTTGTCTCTATATTGCATAAGATGCAAAAGCCTTATGGTTGTCTCTATATTGCATAAGATGCAAGAGCAATAGTTGGCGAGACGACCGTGTGACGACACATTGATATAGATCAAGATGATGGAGATCATGGTGTCATGCTGGTGACGATAGAGATCATGACAATACTTTGGAGATGGAGATCAAAGGCGCAAGATGATGATGGCCATATCATGTCACATATATTGATTGCATGTGATGTTTATCTTTTTATGCATCTTATCTTGCTTTGATTGACGGTAGCATTATAAGATGATCTCTCACTAAAATTATCAAGAAGTGTTCTCCCTGAGTATGCACCGTTGCCAAAGTTCGTCGTGCCCAGACACCACGTGATGATCGGGTGTGATAAGCTCTACGTCCATCTACAACGGGTGCAAGCCAGTTTTGCACACGCAGAATACTCAGGTTAAACTTGACGAGCCTAGCATATGCAGATATGGCCTCGGAACACGGAGACCGAAAGGTCGAGCGTGAATCATATAGTAGATATGATCGACATAACGATGTTCACCATTGAAAACTACTCCATCTCACGTGATGATCGGTTATTGTTAGTTGATTTGGATCACGTATCACTTAGAAGATTAGAGGGATGTCTATCTAAGTGGGAGTTCTTAAGTAATATGATTAATTGAACTTAAATTTATCATGAACTTAGTCCTGGTAGTATTTTAGCAAATTATGTTGTAGATCAATAGCTTGCGTTGTTGCTTTCATATGTTTATTTTGATATGTTCCTAGAGAAAAATTGTGTTGAAAGATGTTAGTAGCAATGATGCGGATTGGATCCGTGATCTGAGGTTTATCCTCATTGCTGCACAGAAGAATTATGTCCTTGATGCACCGCTAGGTGACAGACCTATTGCAGGAGCAGATGCAGACGTTATGAACGTTTGGCTAGCTCAATATGATGACTACTTGATAGTTTAGTGCACCATGCTTAACGGCTTAGAATCGGGACTTCAAAGACGTTTTGAACGTCATGGACCATATGAGATGTTCCAGGAACTGAAGTTAATATTTCAAGCAAATACCCGAGTTGAGAGATATGAAGTCTCCAACAAGTTCTATAGCTAAAAGATGGAGGAGAATCTCTCAACTAGTGAGCATGTGCCCAGATTGTCCGAGTACTACAATCGCTTGAATCAAATGGGAGTTAATCTTCCAGATAAGATAGTGATTGACAGAATTCTCTAGTCACCATCACCAAGTTAGTAGAACTTCGTGATGAAATAATATGCAAGGGATGACTAAAGTGATTCCCAAAGCTCTTCGTGATGTTGAAATCGACGAAGGTAGAAATCAAGAAAAGAGCATCAAGTGTTGATGGTAGACAAGACCACTAGTTTCAATAAAAGGGCAAAGGGAAGAAGGGGAACTTCAAGAAGAACGGCAAGCAAGTTGCTGCTCAAGTGAAGAAGCCCAAGTCTGGTCCTAAGCCTGAGACTAAGTGGTTTCTACTGCAAAGGGACTGGTCACTGGAAGCGGAAACTACCCCAAGTGATTGGCAGTAAGAAGGATGGCTAAAGTGAACATAAAAGTATATTTGATATACATGTTATTGATGTGTACTTTACTAGTGTTTATAGCAACCCCTCAGTATTTGATACTAGTTTAGTTGCTAAGATTAGTAGCTCGAAACGGGAGTTGCAGAATAAACAGAGACTAGTTAAGGGTGAAGTGACGATGTGTGTTGGAAGTGTCCAAGATTGATATGATCATCATCGCACACTCCCCTATACTTTCGGGATTAGTGTTCAACCTAAATAAGTGTTATTTGGTTTTTGCGTTGAGCATGAATATGATTTGATCATGTTTATTGCAATACGATTATTCATTAAAGTCAGAGAGAATAATTGTTGTTCTGTTTACATGAATGAAACTTCATTGGATCTCGATCGTAGTGATACACATATTCATAATATTGAAACCAAAAGATGCGAAGTTAATAATGATAGTGCAACTTATTTGTAGCACTGCCGTTTAGGTCATATTGGTGTAAAGCGCATGAAGAAACTCCATGCTTATGGGATTTTGGAATCACTTGATTATGGAATCACTTGATTGCTTGCGAACCATGCCTCATGGGCAAGATGACTAAGACTCCGTTCTCCGGAGCGAGCAACTGACTTATTGGAAATAATACATACTGATGTATGCGGTCCGATGAGTGTTAAGGCTCACGGCAAGTGTCGTTATTTTCTGAACTTCACAGATGATTTGAGCAGATATGGGTATATCTACTTGATGAAACATAAGTCTGAAACATTTGAAAAGTTCAAAGAATTTCAGAGTGAAGTGGAAAATCATCGTGACAAGAAAATAAAGTTTCTACGATCTGATCGCGGAGACAAATATTTGAGTTACGATTTTGGTCTTCAATTAAAACAATGTGGAATAGTTTCACAAACTCATGCCACATGGAACACCACAGCATAATGGTGTGTCCGAACGTCATAACCGTACTTTATTGGATATAGTGCAATCTATGATGTCTCTTACCGATCTACCACTATCGTTTTGGGGTTATGCATTAGAGACAACTGCATTCACGTTAAATAGGGCACCATCTAAATCCGTTGAGATGACACCATGTGAACTATGGTTTGGCAAGAAACCTAAGCTGTCGTTTCTTAAAGTTTGGGGTTGCGATGCTTATATGAAAAAGTTTCATCCTGATAAGCTCAAACTCAAATCGGAGAAGTGCGTCTTCATAGGATATCCAAAGGAAACTATTGGATACACCTTCTATCACAGATCCGAAGGCAAGACTTTTGTTGCTAAATTTGGAAACTTTCTGGAGAAGGAGTTTCTCTCGAAAGAAGTGAGTGGGAGGAAAGTAGAACTTGACGAGGTAACTGTACCTGCTCCCTTATTGGAAAGTAGTACATCACAGAAAACTGTTTCTGTGACACCTACACCAGTTAGTGAGGAAGCTAATGATGATGATCATGAAACTTCAGAACAAAATACTACTGAACCTTGTAGATCAACCAGAGTAAGATCCGCGCCAGAGTGGTACGGTAATCCTGTTCTGGAAGTCATGCTACTAGATCATGATGAACCTATGAACTATGAAGAAGCGATGGTGAGCCCAGATTCCGCAAAGTGGCTTGAAGCCATGAAATCTGAGATATGATCCATGTATGAGAACAAAGTATGGACTTTGGTTGACTTGCCCGATGATCGGCAAGCCATAGAAAATAAATGGATCTTCAAGAGGAAGACGGACGCTGATAGTAGTGTTACTATCTACAAAGCTAGAATTGTCGCAAAAGGTTTTCGACAAGTTCAAGGTGTTGACTACGATGAGATTTTCTCACTCGTATCTATGCTTAAGTCTGTCCGAATCATGTTAGCAATTGCCGCATTTTATGAAATCTGGCAAATGGATAAACAAAACTGCATTCCTTAATGGATTTACTAAAGAAGAGTTGTATATGATGCAAATAGAAGGTTTTGTCGATCCTAAAGGTGTTAACTAAATATGCAAGCTCCAGTGATCCATCTATGGACTGGTGCAAGAATCTCGGAGTTGGAATATACGCTTTGATAAGTTTATCAAAGCATATAGTTTTATACAGACTTGCGGTGAAGCCTGTATTTACAAGAAAGTGAGTGGGAGCACTACAACATTTCTGATAAGTATATGTGAATGACATATTGTTGATCGGAAATAATGTAGAATTATTCTGCAAAGCATAAAGGAGTGTTTGAAAGGAGTTTTTCAAAGAAAGACCTCGGTGAAGCTGCTTACATATTGAGTATCAAGATCTATAGAGATAGATCAAGACACTTGATAAGTTTTTTCAATGAGTACATACCTTGACAAGATTTTGAAGTAGTTCAAAATGGAACAGTCAAAGAAAAGGTTTCTTGCCTGTGATACAAGGTGTGAAGTTGAGTAAGACTCAAAGCCCGACCACGGCATAAGATAGAAAGAGAATGAAAGTCATTCCCTATGCCTCAGTCATAGGTTCTATAAAGTATGCCATGCTGTATACCAGATCTATTGTATGCCCTACCACTGAGTTTGGCAAGGGAGTGCGATAGTGATCTAGGAGTAGATCACTGGACAGCGGTCAAAATTATCCTTAGTGGAATAAGGATATGTTTCTCGATTATGGAAGTGAAAAAAAGGTTCGTCGTAAAGGGTTACGCCGATGCAAGTTTTGACACTAATCTAGATGACTCTAAGTCTCGGTCTAGATACATATTGAAAGTGGGAGCAATTAGCTAGAGTAGCTCCATGCAGAGCATTGTTGACATAGAAATTTGCAAAATACATGCGGATCTGAATGTGGCAGACCCGTTGACTAAGATTCTCTCACAAGCAAAACATGATCACACCTTAGTACTCCTTGGGTGTTAATCACATAGCGATGTGAACTAGATTACTGAATCTAGTAAACCCTTTGGGTGTTGGTCACATGGCGATGTGAACTATGGGTATTAATCACATGATGATGTGAACTATCGATGTTAATCACATGGTGATGTGATCTAGATTATTGACTCTAGTGCAAGTGGGAGACTGAAGGAAATATGCCCTAGAGGCAATAATAAAGTTATTATTTATTTCCTTATTTCATGATAAATGTTTATTATTCATGCTAGAATTGTATTAACCGGAAACATAATACATGTGTGAATACATAGACAAACAGAGTGTCACTAGTATGCCTCTACTTGACTAGCTCGTTAATCAAAGATGGTTATGTTTCCTAACCATGGACAAAGAGTTGTTATTTGATTATCATTAGAGAATGATGTGATGGACAAGACCCATCTGTTAGTTTAGCATAATGATCGTTTAGTTTTATTGCTATTGCTTTCTTCATGAGTTATACATGTTCCTTTGACTATGAGATTATACAAGTCCCGAATACCGGAGGAACACCTTGTGTGCTATCAAACGTCACAACGTAACTGGGTGATTATAAAGATGCTCTACAGGTGTCTCCGATGGTGTTTGTTGAGTTGGCATAGATCGAGATTAGGATTTGTCACTCCATGTATCGGAGAGGTATCTCTGGGCCCTCTCGGTAATGCATATCACTATAAGCCTTGCAAGCAATCTGACTAATGAGTTAGTTACGGGATGATGCATTACGGAACGAGTAAAGAGACTTGCCAGTAACGAGATTGAACTTGGTATGATGATACCGACGATCGGATCTCGGGTAAGTAACATATCAATGACAAAGGGAATGACGTATGTTGTTATGCGGTTTGACCGATAAAGATCTTCGTAGAATATGTAGGCACTATTGCAAGATGCTGCTAACGTGACACTACGATCAGAGACCCTTCGAGAAACTGTGTGCGATGCAATAATCGCAAACGGTGGTGTATGAAAACCGTCAAAAAGGTGCAAAACATTTGCGATGGAGGATGCATCAAACACAGTTCAGATTTAGTTGCGTGTGCGATGAAGGGCATACTGTTTAGTTCAATTAACTGTTTGCGATGAGAAGGAACAAAACAAATGGGCAGCTAGATGAAGGCGTGTGCGATACACAACATACGGTTCACTCGGATGAACTGTTTGTGATTAGGCAATACAAAAGAAACGGGTAGCCAGATGAAGGTGTGTGCGATATATGGCATACGGTTCACTCGGATGAACTTTTTGTAATTAGGCAACACAAAAGAAACGGTCAGCCAGATCAAGGTGTGTGTGATATACGACATGCGGTTCACTCCGATGAACTATTTGCGTTGACACAAGAGAATAGAAACGGTTCAACTTAACAAGACGTGTGTGTTGTGCGATGGGATTGCATGCGGTTCACTAGGCCCTTGTTGTTAGTGTGTGACCTCTGTGGCAACCGTTCGCTCCCCAGACGCCTCTTCGTGTACCGTGGCAACCGTCCACCGACTGTTCATCTTTCCCTCTCGATTTGGAACTGATGTTGCATGCTAGCTCTTCCTCCCTCCTCCATTTGCCTTCACCCTTCCTTCTGCCATCGTTTGATCGTCTTCTCCATGGAGGCAACAAGATGGAAATGACCCCATTATTCTTGCCCCAATCTGAATGATGACGCGGTGGAGGAACTCATTGATCGGTGCAACGTCATCACCTCGGCTAGCATGGCAGGTGTAACGCCCTCGATGCGGCTATATCTCCCATGCGTCGAAGCATGACTTAGAGGCATAACCGCATTGAAAGCAATGTCGCAAGTGAGGTAATATTCACACAACCCATGTAATACATAAGGGAAAAAGATACATAGTTGGCTTACAATCGCCACTTCACACAATTACATGAATAAAGCATTACAACATCCAAATACAATCAAGGTCCGACTATGGAACCAAAATAAAGAGCAACCCCAAATGCGACAAGGTCCCCCGATCGACCCCAACTGGGCTCCACTACTGATCAACTAGAAACGAAACAAGACAAAGGACAAGATCTTCATCGAGCTCCTCCTTGAGCTTGTTTGCGTCACCTGCTCAGCAACATCGACACTTGCAAACTGGTTTTGGAAGTATCTGCGAGTCACGGGGACTCAGCAATCTCACACCCTCGCGATCAAGACTATTTAAGCTTATAGGTAAGGTAAAGGTATGAGGTGGAGCTGCAGCAAGCGACTAGCATATATGGTGGCTAAACATACGCAAATGAGAGCGAGAAGAGAAGGCAAAGCACGGTCGAACAACTATGATCAAGAAGTGATCCTAGAACAACCTACGTCAAGCATAACTCCAACACCGTGTTCACTTCCCGGACTCCGCCGAGAAGAGACCATCACGGTTACACACGCGGTTGATGTATTTTAATTAAGGTCAACTTCAGGTTTTCTACAACCGGACGTTAACAAATTCCCATCTGCCCATAACCGCGGGCACGACTTTCAAAAGTTCAAATCCCTGCAGGGGTGTCCCAACTTAGCCCATCACAAGCTCTCATGGTCAACGAAGGATATTCCTTCTAGCGGGAAGACCCGATCAGACTCGGAATCCCGGTTACAAGACATCCTCGACAATGGTAAAACAAGTTAACAATCTGCCAGGATTCACGATATAGCAAAAGTAGAGATCGATTGACTCAAGCTAGGGTGCTCCATAAATGCAAACAAAGACATGGATGGATAGAGCACCACAATGTTAACAAAACATCCTTACTAATCATCCTCAAAAGAGGCACGGATCACTAGGAAACAACATGAACATATGGCATAACGACAAAATCAGGACAAGGACTTAGTGAAATTCTAAGTCCCTGAAATCAGCATTACCGATTACGCTACTTTGCAAGCTTGTGCTAGTCACCACAAATATCACAAAAATACATGGCAAGCACCACTGTAAATATGGCATGGCATATACAAAACACATGTAGAGCTCAGGATAATAGCATGCACACATTAATCATGGCAAAAATGACAAAATGCCATTTGCTGAAACAGATCTGGCAAATTACTCACATAGCCCTCTTCCAACAGCATTTCGGGTATCAAGATGAGCTCAAATGAAAATGATGCAATGAGATGAAATGATGTACTCGTCAAGACGAACATTTTGATATGCCACACGCTCAAAACGGAGCCACGGATGATGAATTATGATGTGATGAATATGGGCACATGAATCTGGAAATTTCGGGGACTTAGTGAAATTTTACCTCCGCGAAAAGTCAACGCGGGACAGAGGGATCCGGGATGACGAGATCCGGGACGCGGGGGCGGTGTTTGGTTCGTCTCCTGGTGGATCTCATCCAACCGGAGCAGATTCGGCCGGAGTTGACTCCGGCGAACTCAAGGCCGTCTCCGGCGAGGCGAGGAGCGGGGCGGCACACTCCGGCGAGGGTCAGCGCGAGCTCCTTGCAGGCATGGCGCGGGGGCGGCGCCGGCGAGAGGGGCAGCGAGCGACGCGTTTGGCGGCGAGCGGCGGCGCGGTCGCCGGCGAAGGCGAGGCGGCGGGGCGGCGAAGAGGCGGCAGCGCCGGCAATGGTCGGAGGTGGCGGGGCGGCGCGCTGCAGTCGGCGGGGATGGATGGCGCGCGACGGGGCGCTCGGGATGGAGGCGGCGGCGAGATGGAGAGGCGCGGGCGGCGCTCCGGCACCAGCGGGCGGTGGCGCTGGTGGCGGAGCTCCGGGGAAGCGCCGATCACCAGCGGGCGGCACGGGGCCGGCGAAGAGAGGCGGCGGCGCGAGGTGCCCTCGAGGCGCGCGGCGAGATGGGCCCGACGCGGCCCGGTTCGGCCCCGGGGCGGGCCGGATCTGGGCCCCGGGTGGCCGGCGCGGTGGGAGGAGAGAGATGACGAAGTGGCGGCGGCGGATTCGTCGGGAACGGCGGCGCGGACATGTCCGGCGTGGGAATTTTTGTCCGGCGGCGAGAGAGGGTTGGATCTAGGGTTTGGACTGCGCGAAAATTCGGGGAGAGCCACATATATATAGGTAGAGGGAGGTAGGAGAGTCCAAATGAGGTGCGGTTTTCGGCCACGCGATCGTGATCGAACGACCGAGATGATGGAGGAGGTTTAGGTGGGTTTTGGACCACTTTGGAGGGGTGTTGGGCTGCAACACACACGAGGCCTTTTCGGTCCCTCGGTTAACCGTTGGAGTATCAAACGAAGTCCAAATGACACAAAACTTGACAGGCGGTCTACCGGTAGTAACCCAAGGCCGCATGACAAGTCTCGGTCCAATCCAAAAACGTTTAACATCCGCACACGAAAAGAGGTAGAAAGGGACACCGGATGACATACGAGCGCCAGATTGCAAAACGGACAACGGGGAAAATGCTCGGATGCATGAGACGAACATGTATGCAAATGAAATGCACATGATGACATGATATGCAATGCATGACACGCAAGCAAATGACAAAGCAACAACCGCGAATAACTGGAAGACACCTGGCACATCAGTCTCGGGGCGTTACAACACTCCACCACTACGAGAGGATCTCGTCCCGAGATCTAGAATGGCACCGGAGGGAAAAACGAAGGAGGAAGTTAAGCGGTAAAACTAAGTTGCTCCTTTGACAAACGAGTGAAACCAAAGAACCTTGAAAAGGTTAAGCCATTTCGAGAAAATAATACAACGGGGATAAATGAAGTTGAAAGCACTCTGTTAGCAAAGAGGAACAAGGAAGAACAACTTTGGCAGCACTCCGGTAGAGAAAGGGATGCACAAGGAATGATAAAGCGAAAAGAACTTGAGCAAAAGGGCACAACACTCCGGTTAACTGGATAGGCATGAAAAGAACATGATCTTTGACAAAACGAGATGATGGGTTGAAAAGAGCAACATCACAAGGCCTCCGGAACAAAAGAATAGAGGATAGATAATTGAAATAGAAGAATGGAGAAGAAAATGCCAATTTATGCCACAAAATAGCTTGAACATGCATCCTTAGGGGAAGGCTCTAACGGAGTTGTTGGAAAAAAAACACCAGCGAAACAATAAGCTCGATATGGTCTTATGGAATACATCTCAAATTATGAGGTGACAACCTGCCACTCACGGGAACGATAGATTGGATTGATATCAACAAGGAGATGAGACTCTTATATCACCGGAAGGATAAATGAAGCACTTGGATCATTTATAAGCACCATAAATAGCAACAATCCTTAGGGAAAGGTTTAGGTGGAATATAACCCAAGATAACTCCAATGAAGAGATTGATGGATTTAAAATACCTCATTCTTAATAACATGTGAATCATGAAACATGAACTCAAATTATCAAGAATGACATAATACCACCTCCAACGATACGGAAAAAGAATTGCACTCTGGATAGCAAGATGGAGAATGCTTGAGCTCCTCTGAATAGAATCTTGATGAACACTTCGAGAAGGAATTAAATCCTTGACGAAACCATCATGTAGAACCTTCATGAAGAACTCCGGTAACAAAAGGATGATCAAACAAAAAGGAAAGAGAAGTTGAAAACACAAGGTGAAACCTTGTAATGATTTGCATGGACCTCCGTGATAATTAGAGCTTGGAACTCCGGGAAAGAAAGACGAGCACTTGAAACCAAGAATTTAATCATCGTGAACAAACTCTGGAAGAAAAGATTAACATATGGATGAAACAAGAATAAGAATTACATTATGCTTAACCTTCACCAATTAAATTGATGCCAAGCAACGGATTTGGCATAATACTTATTCTCGTAGAAAGGATTAAGATAGATATAGCGCAAACTTGAGAAGGTCTTCACTGAACCACCGGTAGGATGAAAGAACGAATGAATCGATACAATAACAAAGGAAGAGAAATCTTGAACGAGCCACCAGTAAGAATTGAAAAAGAACAATGAAAAAAAATATAAAGAAACACCGGAAAGAATTAGCAAATGAACGAAGAAGCTTGAAGGGATTTAGATACATGAGAACGAAGAGATCAAGAACTGATTAGAGGATATTTGATCGATGCACCGGTAAGATTTGGCGAATGTGAGCTGCCAGCTGAAATGAATAATATTTGAAAAGATGGCCTTTGGAGGAAAGAAATGGAAAACAAATCAAGAAATGCTCTGGATGGGTGAAAAGAATTCTCACGATCAAAACAATTATGAGAGGATGGCCTCGAATTAGAACCACTAATCTCTGAGAGAACGGATAAGATATAGAGGTAAAACTCTTCTTCGGTCTTCAAATGTTGAGAATGATGATGAGAAACACCACCATGAATTGTTGAGATTCTCTGGAATGACGAATGGAAAGGTTGAGCCAACGATGAAAAGAATTTGGAAAATCTTGGAGAAAGACATTTGACTGATGTCAATTCATTCTTACGTCAAACTTTGAAATGTATTTGAAAAACTCCGGGAAAATAAGAAGAGTCAGGTAAGATCCTGGGAAAAAACCTGTGGGTTAGGGCCCACTCAAAAGAAACACCGTAGAATGATTTAGAAGATAGATTGCGCCGGTTGAAATAAATGGCTTGAATGAGGTAACATCCTCGAAAGATCTTGAATGAATGTAGAGTGGAAACATGAATCTTAGGGATATCTTGAGCACTCCGGAACAATTAAATAGCGAGAAGTGGATGATTACGAGGTGCACCGGCATGAGAAAGCATTGGAAATGAGGGAAAAGGGATATGATCAGCACCAAAAGCTTTAATTGAAACCACCGGAGATGAAAAGAATGAAGAATGAAGAACTTGAAGCTCAGTTAGAATCTTCATGAGAATCACCGGATAAGAACATTGACGGAAAAGAATGGAGAGACTTCCCATCAATAAAAGGATACTTGAATAAGAAATCTGAGTCCTTGAAGAAAAAGGGTGGGTGGGCAGGAAAAACAAAGGCAGCTTGGGACGAATGAAATGAACACCGTTGAGAGGACTTGAGTTGATCTTGCGAATGTTGACAAAGATTGGATCCACTTGAAGAGAAACACACCGGTTAAAAAGGATTGACAAAACAATCTCGATGATCAAGAGGGATTAGTATTCACATTCGAGTATGAGAACACCATTTAGGAAAGGTATGGAATCAACACTTGACATTGAAGCAACTCGAATACCACAACTCAAAACAAAAACAAAGGGTTGGCTTGCAGAATAAGCCGGAACAAACATATGATAGAGATTTCGTCCGAAGTTTTCGTGGTGGGGCCTACACGGGCTCGATCGTATAGGACCATCATGTACAAGGCAGTGCACATGACATACGAAGCGTCCCCGAGTCGGCAAAGCCAAGGACTCTTTAAGACACAACGAGACCACTGTAAAATCAACCATGGATAGGCGAACCACTAGACGTCGAACCTCAATTTCATATCATACATCTGTCGGAAATATATCCTAAGAGCTACTTGAATTCCCACTTATAAACTCCCGAAATTTTCCCGATTCCCCAATCTGAATGATGACGCGGTGGAGGAACTCATTGATCGGTGCGACGTCATCACCTCGGCTAGCATGGCAGGTGTAACGCCCTCGATGCGGCTATATCTCCCACGTGTCGAAGCACGACTTAGAGGCATAACCGCATTGAAAGCAATGTCGCAAGTGAGGTAATCTTCACACAACCCATGTAATACATAAGGGAAAAAGATACATAGTTGGCTTACAATCGCCACTTCACACAATTACATGAATAAAGCATTACAACATCCAAATACAATCAAGGTCCGACTACGGAACCAAAATAAAGAGCAACCCCAAATGCGACAAGGTCCCCCGATCGACCCCAACCGGGCTCCACTACTAATCAACTAGAAACGAAACAAGACAAAGGACAAGATCTTCATCGAGCTCCTCCTTGAGCTTGTTTGCGTCACCTTCTCGGCAACATCGGCACCTGCAAACTGGTTTTGGAAGTATTTGTGAGTCACGGGGACTCAGCAATCTCACACCCTCGCGATCAAGACTGTTTAAGCTTATAGGTAAGGTAAAAGGTATGAGGTGGAGCTGTAGCAAGCGACTAGCATATATGGTGGCTAAACATACACAAATGAGAGCGAGAAGAGAAGGCAAAGCACGGTCGAACAACTATGATCAAGAAGTGATCCTAGAACAACCTACGTCAAGCATAACTCCAACACCGTGTTCACTTCCCGGACTCCGCCGAGAAGAGACCATCATGGTTACACACGCGGTTGATGCATTTTAATTAAGGTCAACTTCAGGTTTTCTACAACCGGACGTTAACAAATTCCCATCTGCCCATAACCGCGGGCACGACTTTCAAAAGTTCAAATCCCTGCAGGGGTGTCCCAACTTAGCCCATCACAAGCTCTCATGGTCAACGAAGGATATTCCTTCTAGCGGGAAGACCCGATCAGACTCGGAATCCCGGTTACAAGACATCCTCGACAATGGTAAAACAAGTTAACAATCTGCCAGGATTCACGATATAGCAAAAGTAGAGATCGATTGACTCAAGCTAGGGTGCTCCATAAATGCAAACAAAGACATGGATGGATAGAGCACCACAATGTTAACAAAACATCCTTACTAATCATCCTCAAAAGAGGCACGGATCACTAGGAAACAACATGAACATATGGCATAACGACAAAATCAGGACAAGGACTTAGTGAAATTCTAAGTCCCTGAAATCAGCATTACCGATTACGGTACTTTGCAAGCTTGTGCTAGTCACCACAAATATCACAAAAATACATGGCAAGCACCACTGTAAATATGGCATGGCATATAACAAAACACATGTAGAGCTCAGGATCATAGCATGCACACATTAATCATGGCAAAAATGACAAAATGCCAATTGCTGAAACAGATCTGGCAAATTACTCACATAACCCTCTTCAAGCAGCATTTCGGGCATCAAGATGAGCTCAAATGAAAATGATGCAATGAGATGAAATGATGTACTCGTCGAGACGAACATTTTGATATGCCACACGCTCAAAACGGAGCCACGGATGATGAATTATGATGCGATGAATATGGGCACATGAATCTGGAAATTTCGGGGACTTAGTGAAATTTTACCTCCGCGAAAAGTCAACGCGGGACGGAGGGATCCAGGACAACGAGATCCGGGACGCGGGGGCGGTGTTTGGTTCGTCTCCTGGTGGATCTCATCCAACCAGAGCAGATCCGGCCGGAGTTGACTCCGGCGAACTCGAGGCCGTCTCCGGCGAGGCGAGGAGCGGGGCGGCACACTCCGGCGAGGGTCAGCGCGAGCTCCTTGCAGGCATGGCGCGGGGGCGGTGCCGGTGAAGAGGGGGCGGCGCGCGACGCGTTTGGCGGCGAGCGGCGGCGCGGTCGCTGGCGAAGGCGAGGCGGCGGGGCGGCGAAGAGGCGGCAGCGCCGGCGATGGTCGACAGCGGTAGGGCGGCGCGCTGCAGTCGGCGGGGATGGATGGCGCGCGGCGGGGCGCTCGGGATGGAGGCGGCGGCGAGATGGAGAGGCGCGGGCGGCGCTCCGGCGCCAGCGGGTGGTGGCGCTGGTGGCGGAGCTCCGGTGAAGCGCCGATCACCAGCGGGCGGCACGGGGCCGGCGGAGAGAGGCGGCGGCGCGAGGTGCCCTCGAGGCGCGCGGCGAGATGGGCCCGACGCGGCCCGGTTCGGCCCCGGGGCGGGCCGGATCTGGGCCCCGGGTGGCCGGCGCGGTGGGAGGAGAGAGATGACGAAGTGGCGGCGGCGGATTCGTCGGGAACGGCGGCGCGGACATGTCCGGCGTGGGAATTTTTGTCCGGCGGCGAGAGAGGGTTGGATCTAGGGTTTGGACTGCGCGAAAATTCGGGGAGAGCCACATATATATAGGTAGAGGGAGGTAGGAGAGTCCAAATGAGGTGCGGTTTTCGGCCACGCGATCGTGATCGAACGACCGAGATGATGGAGGAGGTTTAGGTGGGTTTTGGACCACTTTGGAGGGGTGTTGGGCTGCAACACACACGAGGCCTTTTCGGTCCCTCGGTTAACCGTTGGAGTATCAAACGAAGTCCAAATGACACAAAACTTGACAGGCGGTCTACCGGTAGTAACCCAAGGCCGCATGACAAGTCTCGGTCCAATCCAAAAACGTTTAACATCCGCACACGAAAAGAGGTAGAAAGGGACACCGGATGACATACGAGCGCCAGATTGCAAAACGGACAACGGGGAAAATGCTCGGATGCATGAGACGAACATGTATGCAAATGAAATGCACATGATGACATGATATGCAATGCATGACACGCAAGCAAATGACAAAGCAACAACCGCGAATAACTGGAAGACACCTGGCACATCAGTCTCGGGGCGTTACAGCAGGTTCATTCAAGACCATTTCGACTCAACTAATAACATCATTACAAGGAACCCAAGGGTCCAGGAGCGGTTTGATCTCCCCTATCTTCTTTGTCGTGACCCTGCTGATTGGTGCGGGGACGAGGGAAGCCTCGCCTTGTGTAAGTTGATGCCACTTGATAATGATACATATGATGTTAAGATGCCATCGCTTGAGGGCAAGGCTTGGGCAGGAGCAAATGGAGATTGGGTTGTTTATATTGGGTACAACTGTGAGTGGGAACTTGTGAATGTGTACACTCGTCACCGGGTTCCACTTTGAAAAATCTCAGACGACTGCCCAGAGGTTGAGTACACCGGTATTCTACGTGAGTTCAAATACGATCATGCTGACTATCGTCTACGGAAGATAGCAATTTGTCGAGTTCCCAACCGCTCTTGGGGTTATAGGAATGCTTTTCTTGTCGCTATCTTCGACAATCTTGTTGCCGTCCTTCATGGTTCGACTCGATGGATATTGCTCAAAAATCAGTTTCTATACACGGATGAGTACTGTGATGCAATTCAATACGAGGGTCTTGTGTTTGCTGCCACCACTCGTGGCACTGTTTTTGCATGGAATCCTTTTGATTTCGGTATGTTTGTCTTCCATCGTAATTGTAATTGTTTCATCCACATGCATGCGGGTTAGCTAGTTTCCCTTTACTAATTAACCTTCTCGTGTTTCCAAGTCATGTGAACATTCCACCACCTATACTTGAAAATTTTATTCACGAGCATGAGGACGAGCATGACCCATATACTCAGTGGCGCCTGGCAACTTATTTCGATGGATCACCTCGTCTTGTCTATATATAGGGCACTGCTGATGTTACTAAGGAAGCAGGTGTTGTCTCGTATGGTTGCACTCTTCAGACCTATTCCGACATCCGTTGAAGGGTATTTGGGATGGATACTAGTGAACTAGCGCCAACACCTTCTCCCTGGTTCAGTATTGAAAGTCTTGGAGGAAACTCGCTCTTCCTTGGACAAAACAATCCAATGATGGTGGAAGGCGATCCAGCTGCTGTTGACACAACGTTACTACCATTTATGAGAAGCAATTGTATCTATACCTCAGACATTACTATGCTTCCCTACCGTCCCAATATGGATCCTGACATAGGCCGCTTCAGCCTCAATGATCAGTCTTGCATTGGTCTTGAGATTGACAGTAGCGGGCCCTTCTCAGAGAATCACTTCTGGTTCAAAGCAAGCGTTTCCAACACCGACGAGTGGTTGAGCTGAAGTTCATTTCATCGCTTTGTTATTTGTTGTGTGAGAAAAACTTTACTAGAATGTTTTGATGGAAATGATCTATAATCCAATGTGTATCCTCGTTGTCATTATGGGTTGATGACTTGTTGTATGTAATCAATAGTACATTTGCATATGCGTCCATGAACTCACGCCTGCTAGTGGTGTCCATATGAACAGTGCTAGTGATTTTAGTTGCAAAAATTAGATAGTGCTAGTGATTTGTAGCTACATATTTTGACAAATCACAGTGTTACAAGGTCAACAGATGGCAATGTTACTAGATAAACAAATGTCAATCTTTCCAGTTTGAGAAATGGCAACATACCCAAAATGACAGATATGCAAATCTTACCCAATTGTTTGTACGTGGCTACACATGGGTCATGCAAAACAACCGTTTGCATTGAAGAGATGCAGAAATCCTGCTCGCCACATTTTCCCTTGGCTTCCTGGGGAAGCTGTCGGTTTGCATACAGATGTTCTAACTAAAACATTTGCGATGAGTGTTTTATATTTAAAAACCATTGACGTTTTTTAAAAAGAAAATCATTTGATAAGTCTGTACATTAAGAGAGAAAAACACAAGTTCATTCAAACCTTATCTTTCATTCAGTCACACTACAAATTTTTATTCATATGATCGAGAATTTGAGATACAGTATTAAACCCTAAAAAAAACTATTTCCGGCGGCAGCAGAGGCGACGTGCCGCGCCGTCGTTGTCGTTGTCGTCCTCCGGGATGCCATTGTTGAAGTCTTCAAGGCAGCACAAAATGTTCTTCACTTGTAAATCAAACATCATGTCGTAGCACGATCGACGGGCAGGGCGCGGGAGGACGGCAACTGGCGCCGCTGAGAGGTAGCGGTCGACGGCAGCGTCCCATGCCGCCGAGGGGGGCATGGGCACGGGTGCGTGATACGTCTCCAACGTATCTATAATTTTTTATTGTTCCATGCTATCATATTATCTGTTTTGGATGTTAATGGTCTTATTTATACACTTTTATATTATTTTTGGGAATAACCTACTAACCCAAGGCCCAGTGCAAATTGATGTTTTTTTCCTATTTTAGTGTTTCGCAGAAAAGGAATATCAAACGGAATGAAACCTTCAGAAGAGTTATTTGGAACAAACGTGATCCAAGGGACTTGGAGTAGACGTCAAGAAAGAAACGAGGGGGCCACAAGGCAAGGAGGCGCGCCTGCCCCCCTGGGCGCGCCCCCACCCTCGTGGGCCCCTCGCAGCTCCACCGACCTACTTCTTCCTCCTATATATCCATATACCCCGAAAACATCCAGGAGCACCAAGAAACCCTATTTCCAACGCCGCAACCTTCTATACCCTAGAGATCCCATCTTGGGGCCTTTTTCGGAGCTCCGCCGGAGGGGGAATCGATCACGGAGGGCTTCTACATCAACACCATAGCCTCTCCGATGACGTGTGAGTAGTTTACCACAGACCTTCGGGTCCATATTTATTAGCTAGATGGCTTCTTCTCTCTCTTTGGATCTCAATACAATGTTCTCCTTGATCTTCTTGGAGATCTATTCAATGTAACTCTTTTTGCGGTGTGTTTTTCAAGATCCGATGAATTGTGGGTTTATGATCAAGTTTATCTATGAACAATATTTGATTCTTCTCTTAAATCTTTTATGTATGATTGGTTATCTTTGCAAGTCCCTTCGAATTATCAGTTTGATTTGGCCTACTAGATTGATCTTTCTTGCAATGGGAGAAGTGCTTAGCTTTGGGTTCAATCTTGCGTTGTCCTTTCCCAGTGACAGCAGGGGCACCAAGGCACGTATTGTATTGTTGCCATCGAGGATAAAAAGATGGGGTTTATATCATATTGCTTGAGTTTATCCCTCTACATCATGTCATCTTGCCTAATGCGTTACTCTGTTCTTATGAACTTAATACTCTAGATGCATGCTGGATAGCAGTTGATGTGTGGAGTAATAGTTGTAGATGTAGAATCGTTTCGGTCTACTTGTCGTGGATGTGATGCCTATATACATGATCATGCCTAGATATTCTCATAATTATGCACTTTTCTATCAATTGCTCGAGAGTAATTTGTTCACCCACTGTAATACTTATGCTATCTTGAGAGAAGCCACTAGTGAAACCTATGGCCCCCGGGTCTATCTTTTATCATATAAGTTTCCAATCTATTTTATTTTGCAATCTTTACTTTCAATCTATATCATAAAAATACCAAAAATATTTATCTTATTATTATTATCTCTATCAGATCCCACTAACGTAAGTGACCGTGAAGGGATTGACAACCCCTTTATCGCGTTGGTTGCGAGGTTCTTATTTGTTTGTGTAGGTATGAGGGACTTGCGTGTAGTCTCCTACTGTATTGATACCTTGGTTCTCAAAAACTGAGGGAAATACTTATGCTACTTTGTTGCATCACCCTTTCCTCTTCAAGGAAAAACCAACGTAGTGCTCAAGAGGTAGCAGCGCGGTGGGTGCAGCCAAACGCACGGGGACCACTACAAGAAATATGTCAACTAGTGACCTTCTGTCAGTGACCCTAGAAGAATTGGTCATAGATCTATGACCATTTGAGATCAATTGGTCAAAAGCTGTTCGGGGGGCTCCAAACACTAAACTATATCGACCATTTTGGTCAGAAAGGTCATAATTTCCTTACAAGAAATAGTCACAAAGCAGACATCACTGATCTACTGCCTTATTTCTAGCTGGTCAAGACCAATATAGATGGTCATAACCTTGTAAGTTGTGGTGGATTGCTATGACTAGGCGCCACCTCATCAGTTTTGCCTATGTGTCAATTTTTACCCTAGGTTGTGAAGCAACCTATATTTCTGTCATTCCCAAAATTCCCCCAAAAATTAGGCATTCTTTACTATCCAAATCATTGCCTCATGACAATATTCAACTCCATTTTCCTGGTAAATCTTCCTCGGCAAATTTTCAAAGTTTTTGTTCACCTCGAACTGTTGTGAAGGAAGTACTAGCTAGGCATATCCTAATGAACTGAATTTTTGCCACATCTTCTATTTTCCCAAATCATAGCTCTCCACAAAAATTGAGCCCCATCTAACAATACATGTGAGCTCAACATCCAATCTTTGTTTCTGGTGATATTTTCAGTTTGTGAAGCAACTATATTTTATGTTAATTTATAATTGCTGAAAATTTACCACGACATGACCCTTCCCATAAAACCTCCCTCCCCCAAATTTTAGCTCATTTATTCTAGCCAATTTCCCTCAGCATTTTTCCCAATTTTCCGCTCAATGCAGAGCACTGTGAAGGAAGTACCATTTTTATTTATCCAAATGGTATGAAAATTTTAAAGTGCGTTCATATGCCCAAATTATCATCCTCCTCCAAATTTCAGATCAATCTATGCATTCATTTGAGTCTAGCTTCAACATTCATATTTTTGTCTAGTCTGGTATGTTGCAAAGCAAGTGACACCTAGGCTCTTCCATTTGAGCTGAAAATTTTCCAAGATAGTGTCCTTAGTAGATGATCATCCTCAGCCAAAACTCAGGCCCATTGGCCATGTGCATTTCCTGTACCGCTAATCAAACACTTGGCTGCTAATTCATGTTTGAGCATAGTCCGGTCTCCTCGTTAGATTCTTCTATTGTCATTTTTTCCTATCACCTACCTGGGGAGTTCCCAACCCACTAGACATGCCTATGTCGTCCAGAATGCAGGGCAATGCCACAGTCACGCGGTGATCACGCGACGGTCATGCGAGTTTGCGCGCTCTGGAGTTGGGGCCCTCGGCCACCATCCAAACCCGACGTATCGCCACCAAACCATGTATTTCTGATTGAATATATACTTATGTATCTAGAAATGATTTTTGGAAAAAATAAAAAGCAAACTATAAGGCAGTTGTAGTTCAAATTTGACCCGCTTCTTACTCAATCGGCGGAAATTTGTCTTTTTCACCAGAGGTGGATCAAACCTTTTGACACCCAACCATTTTTTCAATTGTGCATTAAACATGGCCTAGTATTTTACAAAATTGATTTGGTCCAATTTTACAACAAATATATGGTAGGTCCTTCACAAAAAAACTCATTTCGGGCACTCAAAAAATGGAAAATGAATTTTTCGTGCAAAGAAAATGAAAACTCCCTCAGGCAACATTGTTTGGAATTCCAAGATGTACCCTTGTGCACAATATGAGATCATTGGAACAAACTATGGCATGAATGTGGCCATAAGATTGATCATTTGGCTTGAAAGCCATGAATCTTCACGCATGATAACTCATTTCTGAGAACACTTTTTTAAAATAATTGCCGTATTAAAAGTTTATTATTTTTCCTGGAAACTTGGTCGCATATAATGACACAATGCGAAGGTTTTCCAATTTTTTGATTTTTTTGAATTTTTAATGCCCGTTTCAAAATGCGATCAAAATGGTGGGCTTGACCGTTCCTAGCTAGTGGTTGAATCTTGGAAATTTTTTGATGTTTCTCTGATTAAATAGATACTTATGTACCTAGAAATGATTTTTGGAAAAAATAAAGAGCAAACTATGAGGCAGCTGCAGTTCAAATTTGACCCGCTTCCTACTAAATCGACGAAAATTTGTCCTTTTCACCAGAGGTGGATCAAACCTTTTGACACCCAACCATTTTGTCAATTGTGCATTAAATATGGCCTAGTATTTTACAAAATTGATTTGGTCCAATTTTGCAACAAATATATGCTAGGTCCTTCACAAAAAAAAACTCATTTCGGGCACTCGAAAAATGGAAAATGAATTTTCCGTGCAAAGAAAATGAAAACTCCCTTAGGCAAAATTGTTTGGAATTCCAAGATGCACCCATGTGCACAATATGAGATCATTTGAACAAACTATGGCATGAATGTGGCCATAAGATTGATCATTTGGCTTGAAAGCCATGAATCTTCACGCATGATAGCTCATTTCTGAGAACACTTTTTAAAAATAATTGCCGTATTACAAGTTTATTATTTTTCCTGGAAACTTGGTCACATATAATGACACAATACGAAGGTTTTCCAATTTTTTGATTTTTTTGAATTTTTTATGCCCGTTTCAAAATGCGGTCAAAACGGCGGGCTTGATTGTTCCTAGCTAGTGGTTGAATCTTGGAATTTTTTTGATGTTTCTCTGATTAAGTAGATACTTATGTACCTAGAAATGATTTTTGGAAAAAATAAAGAGCAAACTATGAGGCAGATGCAGTTCAAATTTGACCTGCTTCCTACTGAATCGACGGAAATTTGTCCTTTTCACCAAAGGTGGATCAAACCTTTTGACACCCAACCATTTTGTCAATTGTGCATTAAATATGTCCTAGTATTTTACAAAATTGATTTGGTCCAATTTTGCAACAAATATATGGTAGGTCCTTCACAAAAAAACTCATTTCGGACACTCAAAAAATGGAAAATGAATTTTCCATGCAAAGAAAATGAAAACTCCCTTAGGCAACATTGTTTGGAATTCCAACATGCACCCTTGTGCACAATATGAGATCAATTGAACAAACTATGGCATGAATGTGGCTATAAGATTGATCATTTGGCTTGAAAGCCATGAATCTTCACCATGATAGCTCATTTCTGAGAACACTTTTTAAAAATAATTGCCGTATTACAAGTTTATTATTTTTCATGGAAACTTGGTCACATATAATGACACAATGTGAATGTTTTCCAATTTTTTGGTTTTTTGGGAATTTTTATGCCCATTTCAAAATGCGATCAAAACAGCGGGCTTGACCGTTCCTAGCTAGTGGTTGAATCTTGAAAACTTTTGATGTTTCTCTGATTAAATAGATAATTATGTACCTAGAAATGATTTTTGGAAAAAATAAAGAGCAAACTATGAGGCATCTGCAGTTCAAATTTGACCCGCTTCCACTTGAATTGGCGGAAATTTGTCTTTTTCACGAGAGGTGGGTCAAAGCTTTTCACACCCAACCATTTGGTCAATTATAAATTAAATATGGCCTAATATTTATGAAAAATTATTTGGTCCAATTTTGCAACAAATATATTATATATCCTTCACAAAAAATCTCACTTTGGGCACCCAAATAAATTAACTTTAGTCAACTATGACCAATTTAGATGGTCATAACGTCATACTGCATTCTGATTGGTCTGTGGACGTATCTCGTGGATCGTGCATCAAACACCGTCGGATGCTCGCGGATCCAACGGCAGTCCTCAACCCTTCCACACCAACCCCGAAACCCTAGATGGTCATTTTGCATCCACCCCCCCGCCTCCTTTCTTTCCACATCCATCCATAGGTCCCCTGTCTCCTCGCTGTCTCGCCCGATGGAGAGAGCTCACCTCCTAGATCCCCTTCCAGATCCATCGCCGCCACCACCTCCCTCCGGCGGAGCTTGCCGCTGTTCATGGCCTCCCCCACGCCCTCCTCCTCTTGCCTCTCGCCTTCCCTCACCACCCAACCGAACCAACCCGCCCACCACGCACCCTTCCTCATCCTCTCCCCATCCCCAACTAGCCACCGGCCGCCTCTTCCCCAATCCCCGCCGTTGTCTGCCGACCTCCACTCCTTCCCGGCTTCCGGCCCTCACCTTCGTTACTGACACGCCGCCGTCGTCCCGTTTCTCTCCCGACGACCTCGACACCTTTGCCGCATCCCTGCCGCAGCCCACCCCCAACCTCGTCATCTCCCCAAACCCTAGCCCTGCCCCGCGGCTCCTCGTCATCCACATCTTCCCGCCGCCCCCTCGCTCTCGTCCCCTCCCCGCCGCTTCCTCTCCACGCATCCCTCCTCCTCCCAAAGCTCCCCCTGCAGCAATCCCGCGCGCCCATCCACATCTACCTATACTCATTGAGCAGCAGCAGGTCAGGCAGAGGGGGCGGCCAGATCCGCCGCGTTGCTTCCGAATTCGCACGCTCGACACCATGGAACTCGTCAACAAGGTATTCTCTCGCCCTCTTCTCTTCTCCTTTAAATTTGATCTGGCAGATTCTCATGCATGCCCGAT
Organism: Triticum urartu; assembly: GCF_003073215.2. Lineage (NCBI taxonomy): Eukaryota > Viridiplantae > Streptophyta > Magnoliopsida > Poales > Poaceae > Triticum > Triticum urartu. The sequence continues at coordinate 654,256,085 of NC_053023.1, read as the reverse complement.
TTGGTTTTCTTCCTCACGCAGGTCGTCGTCAAGCCCTCGATCTGGCTGCGAGCTCTAGCGCGCTCGCACGACTGATGGGCATAGGCTGGTCCATGCACGCTGGTGATGGCTAAAATAAGCTCGAATCTGACCCCGTCGGCTCCTCCTCATCCAGGTGATCCCCCCTTAGATTCTCCTCCGATCCCTTCCCCTCCTGGTTGATCTGGCTCCCCGCAGATCGGTGCCACTATGGTTGTGATTTTAATTTTATTTACGATGCCTGCCCTGTAGAGATCAGGGGAGGAAGAAAGGGAACGCCTCACCATGAAGGCGCTCATCCTCGTCGGGGGCTTCGGGACCCGCCTCCGGCCTCTCACGCTCAGCTTCCCCAAGCCCCTCATCGATTTCGCCAATAAGCCCATGATTCTGCACCAGGTAGACAAACGATTGCGGCTGCGCTTGATAGAGATTGTGTACTATGGTGCTGTGAGTCAGTGAGTTGTGTGCGAGTTAATCCTACTAGTGATGCGCATCACTTGCCTTACCGTAACAACAATAGCTAAACTTCAAACCCTTAGTAGGTTGTACTTGATGATGCTTTAACTTTTATAACCAATTGCCATTGGTAGCATTTCAATGTGTTCAGTTCAGACTAATGGGAGCTAAGAAATCTTTCGCCCTGCAAATGTTAATCAATTCCCTTGCTAGCTTCGGTGGTTGCAAAATTTGTTGTGTGCGCGTGGCTGGGAAAAAAACCTTTGTGTGTCACCATCAGGATTTCCCCCTTTTTTGTCACAAATGCAAAACAATTTGTGCAGATTCGAGGAAAGAAAAGCTTATTGATTAAAACCTGCCAATCTATGCAGATTGAAGCCTTGAAGGATGTTGGGGTTACAGAGGTTATTTTAGCCATCAACCACCGTCCAGAGGTAAAACATGAGTTAAGTGCTTGCTTGTGTGTTTGTTAATTCAGTAAACTAGGGACTGTCAGCCATTAAATTGAGAGAAACACCTGTCAAGCTTAAATTTCTGCAGTAGGATGATAGCTTAAATTTTGTGATAATTTTGGAATAGCTTTAGCACCTACAGTTAATTTTGCACATAAATCTTGAGTAATTTTGCACAGGAAGCTTCAGTATTTTAGCACATGAAGCTTCTGCTACTGTTATTCTTGTCATGAATCTTCCACCATTTTTTAGTAGCTTAAATTTGACTTGGTGTAGTAATCTTGGTGCTTAGTGCTGCTTGTATCTCATGCTAATTGTTGCATGAGTAGTTTCAGTAGTTTTATAACAGCAGCAGTTGCACAAATTTAATTGAATTCAATTAAAATTTCCAGAATCTCTTCTTGATCTGTAATGTTTTAGTGCAACAAAGTCATACCGAGTTAGGTCCATGTGGTGCTCTGAGATGCTCTTGGTGGTTTGTTGTCAAGACTGATATCCCCTGTATGTCATGATGCTGCTAGCTTGTTTTAGTCCAGTATCTCTTCTTGATAGTCTTGTTAACATATTTCAGTCCAATAACTCTAATTAATTAACTGAATTTATTTATTTAATTAAATTACATTGAAACCTTTCCTTTAATTATAATTAAAGAAGGGTTTCAGTTTAATTAAAACTAATGGAAACCTTTTCGGTTAGTCCTGTTGTTTACTGTAGTAATAGAGTAAGCAATTTAGTGAAGAGTAAGAAATTAAAGATAGGCTTGCTGTTAGTACTAGAGTAAGTAATTAAGTCCTGTTGTTTACTGTAAGACTTGCTGTTTAGCAAGGCTTGAGTAATTTAGTGTACTGCATCTTTAGTTTCAACTGAAATTTTTATCATGCTATTGTGACATCTACTGAAAATTTCAAACAAATGAAAGGAGTACTGTAGTTACAAATGGAGCCTACAAATTCTGTACATCTACTATACTCATTTTTCAGTTATCTGTAGTTACAAAGCATCAATTGTAAGACTATAACTGATGCATCAATTGTAAACTCTCTTCTGAATTTGATTTGTACCAGTTTGACTTTCCTAAGTTCCTTTTCTTGTTAGCAGAGCTTACACTATCTTTCTATAGGCACCGCCGGATTCGAGGGTGGAGCCCAAGCCTCCACTGGAGCATGGATCAGTCGTGCAGGAGGTGGAGCTCCGCATGGATAACGACTTGGTCGTTGATACGTCTCCATCGTATCTACTTTTCCAAACACTTTTGCCCTTGTTTTGGACTCTAACTTGCATGATTTGAATGGAACTAACCCGGACTGGCGCTATTTTCAGCAGAATTACCATGGTGTTATTTATGTGCAGAAACAACGTTCTCGGAATGACCTGAAACTTCACGGAGCAACTTTTTGGAAAATATAAAAAATACCTGCAAAAGATGAAGGCTAGGGGGCCCACCACGTGTCCACGAGGGTGGGGGGTGCGCCTCCAACTCCAACTCTATGTATTGTGTTTCGGGGAGAGAAAAATCAGATAGAAGAATTCATCGCGTTTTACGATACGGAGCCGCCTCCAAGCCCTAAAACCTCTCGGGAGGGCTCATCTGGAGTCCGTTCGGGGCTCCAGAGAGGGGAATCCGTCGCCATCGTCATCATCAACCATCCTCCATCACCAATTTCATCATCAACCACTGCTTGCAAACTTCCACAATGGGGTAGTATAAGGGATCCTCGCAAATCTGAATTTAGAGATTTTCTTGCTAGCATAACTGTGGGAGAATCTAGAGATATAATACAAGCCACCATAGGGAGCATTCACTTTCCTGCTATACATTATTTTGCTCTCTTCATAGGTAGATGCATTAATGGTAAAGATGAGGCATGTCACATGTGTGTCCCTGAGCTTAGTATTCTTAGGAGTGCTGTGTTAGGAGATAAATCTTATAATTTGAGAGCCATTGTTGCACGTAGGTTGCATCTTAATAGATTTAATGGAGATTTCTTCGGAGGAATTTATGCAACCCGCATAGCTAATTTTCTGGGTATAGCCATATGCGAAGATGATATTGAATTACCTCCTGCTTACCTAGACTTTAATGCTATGGTTCACCACCAGTTTGTCGAGAGGAATGAATCACCTCTCCAGTACCGACTAATCTTTGACAGACGTCGTGCTGTCCATATTACTCTCCCTGCTCCTGCCTTCTTTGATCATCAGGCAAAAGGAAGATATACTATTACCAGAGAGGAGGCAGATGAGTACGAGAGGAGAGCGGAGGCCGCTCGTCGCCACGCTGCAGCTCAGCAGGCGATAGCCACTGCATCGCAGTACGACCCCATCTACTATTATGGATATCCGCTAGGCCATCCATGGCCATAGACCAACTTAGACCAAAAGCCTAAGCTTGGGGGAGTACGTATTTCCCACCGACATTACATTTATGTTCACACACTCATTGCTAGATGTCGGTGCTCATACTTTTTCATTGTATCATCCATGCTAGTTTATTTCCTTTTTATGCTTTCTTCTTGTGTGTTTAATAAACCTTAAGAAAAACAAAAAAAATTAGTTGTAGCTTTTAACTAGTTTACTTTCCATGCTTGTAGTAGTAATTAAAAAGAAAACCAAAAAAGATTTCCTGTTCTTCTTTTGCTTGTTGGGAGCTTTCCCGTGTAAATAGTTTTATTTCTTTTCTTTTCTTTGGGGGTCGATAGGAGAAGACCATGATTAAATCGTTGAAGTGGCTCTTATATGCATAAATGTTGATCTGACAAAAGAGCCCATTTTTCCTTGTCTTCTCCTGTTTATTGAATGCTTGCAGATTCTAGCTTAGTCCAATGCACGCGCACTATTATTATCATTCACATCGTTCGGTCGTGCAAGTGAAAGGCAATTATGATGATATATGATGGATTGACTGAGATGAGAAAAGCTGGTATGAACTCGACCTCTTTTGTTTTTGTAAATATGATTAGTTCATCGTTCCCGATTCAACCTATTATGAATAAACATGTTTGCAATGACAACTAGAGATCATAGTTCTTGTGCCATGCTTGATTAGCTATGAGTTATAATGGTTTACTTTGCATACCAACATGCTATTGAGATGGTTATGATGTGGTATGATAGGGTGGTATCCTCCTCTGAATGATTCAAGTGACTTGACTTGGCACATGTTCACGCATGTAGTTGAAACAAAATCAACATAGCCTTCACGATATTTATGTTCATGGTGGATTATATCCTACTCATGCTTGCATTCGGTGTTGATTAATTTTAATGCATGTTCATGACTGTTGTCGCTCTCTAGCTGGTCGCTTCCCAGTCTTTTGCTAGCCTTCACCTGTACTAAGCGGGAATACTGCTTGTGCATCCAATCCCTTAAAACCCCAAAGTTATTCCACATGAGTCCACTATACCTACCTATATACGGTATCTACCTGCCGTTCCAAGTAAATTTGTATGTGCCAAACTCTAAACCTTCAAATAAATATCCTGCTTTGTATGCTCGAATAGCTCATGTATCAACTAGGGCTGTCCGTATCTTCCATGTTAGGCTGGTTATTCTCAAGTGGAGTGGACTCCGCTCCTCACTCACGAGATAAATGGCTGGTCACCGGGATGCCCAGTCCCATGCTTTATGCAAACTAAATCAAAATAATTGCAAACAAAACTCCCCCTGGGAGTCTTGTTAGTTGGAGGCACTCGTTGTTTCAAGCAAGCCATGGATTGATGCTTGTTGGTGGAAAAGGGAGTATAAACTTTACCATTCTGTTTGGGAACCGTCTATAATGTGTGTAGCATGGAAGATATCGCCATCTCTTGGTTGTTATGTTGACAATGAAAGTATACCACTCAAAATATTATTCACCTCTGTTTCAAAACCGAGTTCTGGCACCTCTACAAATCCCTGCTTCCCTCTGTGAAGGGCATATCTATTTACTTTTATGCTGAGTCATCATCTTCTTATTAAAAAGCACCAGTTGGAGAGCACCGTTGTCATTTGCATTCATCATTGTTAATTTACATTGAGTATGACTTGACTGGATCTCTTTTACCATGAATTACAATGTCTAGTCAGTCCTTGGTCTTTAAAGCTGCTCTGCAGTTATGTTTTGCGGTCTCAGAAAGGGCTAGCGAGATACCACCTTGTTATATCATATTATGATTGTTTTGAGAAAGTGTTGTCATCCGAGATCTATTATTATTGCTCGCTAGTTGATTATGCTATTGATATGAGTAAACTTGAGACCTAAGCGTTATTGCGAATGTGGTTAGTTATAATCTTTGCTGAAAACTTGAATGTTGGCTTTACATATTTACAACAACAAGAGCAAACAGAGTTTGTAAAAGTTTTTCTTTATCACTTTCAGTTTGTCAAAAGAATTGCTTGAGGACAAGCAAAGGTTTAAGCTTGGGGGAGTTGATACGTATCCGTCGTATCTACTTTTCCAAACACTTTTGCCCTTGTTTTGGACTCTAACTTGCATGATTTGAATGGAACTAACCCGGACTGGCGCTGTTTTCAGCAGAATTACCATGGTGTTATTTATGTGCAGAAACAAACGTTCTCGGAATGACCTGAAATTTCACGGAGCAAATTTTTGGAAAATATAAAAATACCTGCAAAAGATGAAGGCCAGGGGGCCCACCACCTATCCACGAGGGTGGGGGCGCGCCTGCCCCCCTAGGGCGCACCCCCCTTCCTCGTGGGCCCCCTGGTGCCTCTCCGACTCCAACTCCAACTCTATATATTGTGTTTCGGGGAGGAAAAAAATTAGAGAGAAGAATTCATCGTGTTTTACGATACAGAGCCGCTGCCAAGCCCTAAAACCTCTTGGGAGGGCTGACTGGAGTCCGTTCAGGGCTCCGGAGAGGGGAATCCGTCGCCATCGTCGTCATCAACCATCCTCCATCACCAATTTCATGATGCTCACCGCCGTGCGTGAGTAATTCCATCGTAGGCTTGCTGGAAGGTGATGGGTTGGATGGGATCTATCATCTAATTGAGTTAGTTTTGTTAGGGTTTGATCCCTAGTATCCACTATGTTCTGAGATTGATGTTGCTATGACTTTGCTATGCTTAATGCTTGTCACTAGGGCCCGAGTGCCATGATTTCAGATCTGAACCTATTATGTTTTCATCAATATATGAGTGTTCTTGATCCTACCTTGGAATTCTATAGTCACCTATTATGTGTTATGATCCGTTAACCCCGAAGTGACAATAATCGGGATACTTACCGGTGATGACCGTAGTTTGAGGAGTTCATGTATTCACTATGTGTTAATGCTTTGTTCCAGTACTCTATTAAAAGGAGGCCTTAATATCCCTTAGTTTCCGTAAGGACCCCGCTGCCACGGGAGGGTAGGACAAAAGATGTCATGCAATTTCTTTTCCATAAGCATGTATGACTATATTCAGAATACATGCCTACATTACATTGATGAACTGGAGCTAGTTCTGTGTCACCCTAGGTTATGACTGTTACATGATGAACCGCATCCGACATAATTCTCCATCACTGATCCATTGCCTACAAGCTTTTCATATATTGATCTTTGCTTATTTACTTTCCCGTTGCTATTGCTATCATCACCACAAAATACCAAAAACACTACTTTTACTACTGTTACCTTTTGCTACCGCTACCACTACTATCATATTACTTTGCTACTAAATACTTTGCTGCAGATATTAAGTTTCCAGGTGTGGTTGAATTGACAACTCAGCTGCTAATACTTGAGAGTATTCTTTGGCTCCCCTTGTGTCAAATCAATAAATTTGGGTTGAATACTTTACCCTCGAAAACTGTTGTGATCCCCTATACTTGTGGGTTATCAGTCATCGTGGGGGCCTGGACCATCAAGCTTGCGGGCGAGATGAACGGCCTCGGCAACGGAGGTGCACATGAGATCCTGTGGTTGACCAATCCACAGGGCACCATATCTTCCCTCGGGGTCGCCTGATGTAGCCATACTGTCGCCGGATCTCCTCTCCCCTCTCTCTGTGTGTTTTTTTGTCAATAGCTAGTAGCATAAGTTGGAGGTGGCTGTACCAGGAACTTAATCTGCATTTATTCAACTAGATCAAGTACAAGTACATTAGTTCGTAATCTGCTATTAATACATCTCCTAGTCATAATTTCCTGAAGTAGTGCATGTATATATTTAGGTGTTGGTTAATTAGAAAATGGATGTGCTTTCTAACTTGATTGTTGTAGGCTACAAGATATATCTCTGTTGGTTCATCTTGCTGTAGAATATGCCCCTGTTCATTCATTTATGTGTATTGCTATTTTCCTCTGGTGACATGTGAGAAGCACTCATCTATATGTTTATATTTTGAGCAGCTGGGTACAACTACAGTTGCGGAATCATCCAGCCAAATTTTGGGAGGATGGCATAAAAGATTAGATAGCCCATGCTTTTGAAATCATGGTAAGCTTCACAAGCTTGTAAGGTGTTTTCTGTTTTCAAGAGACTTTACATCAAGTTACTGTTTCTCAACCAAAATTCTAGACTGTATAGCTCTTTATTGCTCTCTCCACTTATTTGTACAGCCAAGGATGCTTACTCAACTGTATAGCCCTTTATTGTTCTTTTCTAGGTATTCTATTTATGCTCCATCCCGAAATCTATTGTGCAGTGCCAAGTCCATGAGGCGAAGTACTCACTACTTGACCACTTCTTTACTGAACTGGGAGCAATAGAGGCAACATATTCGAAACAAGTTGAAGTCCTTTCGATTCTTGATTTCTAGCATACACATGCAACCTGATTGGTGATGTTACTGTAGATATGATGTAGGTTTAGTGCTTACTATTTTTTGATGGGATGCATGTTACCTTCGTTTCTGTCTATGCGTTCTTTAGTGTTTTGCCAGCTAACTAGTCTATTGGTCGTTTTGAAATATGAAGATGCATGTAAGCACTGTTGCTGGCAATCTGACACATCATATTAGTCTTATCCTTTGTTTTGTCACTAGCATACACTACAATCCCTTGTTCTGTCACTAGCATACACTATAGTTTTATTAAAAGGGGGCATATCATTTGCTCTATATAATAGTGCTGATTTTGCGCTGATATGAACTTACAATAGTATTACATTGTAGTGTTTTCTGCATGTTGTTGTATCACTAGTTTCATGCTGCCTTCTCATTTGAACCTATTACTTGTTTTTGTTTTTATCCTTGATTAGTATCAATTGTTGTATTGTAGACTTAAAATTGTGGTGGTTCCTCTTTTACAGAAGCTCAAGTGTGAAGTGTGAAGTCGTGTGAAGTGTGAAACAAGTGTGAAGGTGTGAAGTCCTACTCAGTGAACAACAGCGTACTGTAGCATATATGTGTTGTAAAGATTGTAATTGATTTATTTAGTGGTATATTTGATGAATTTTATGTGTTCTTTGTTCTTTTTGAAATATTGATTATGTATGTGATTTGAAAACTTGTGAAATGGAAACTTACCAGTGGGGCAACTTATGAAATTAATCTGTCGAATTTGTACATTTCTGACATGTGGGACCAATTTGATAGATGAAATTGACAAGTGGGACCCATCTGACTAGTGGGATCAGCTTGAATATATAATGGCTGAAAATACAAAATATATAGACAATAAAAGGCCATGGCCCAGAAAATAAGAGGCCACAACCCAGAAAATAAAAAAGGCCGAGTTGTAGTCTTTGGCCCATGTGGCTGTCCAGAATTAATAGGAAAAAAAATAAAGGCTGAATTGTTGGGCCTGGCCCATGTAAAACACCCAATCGGACCGGGCTGAATCTTATCAACGACCCTTTCGATTCGTCGCAATTTTGCTACGTCAGATTGCCACGTCGGATCTGACGTGGCCTGGGAAGAGAGTTAGCGACCAAAACAGAAGGTCATAGAATCAACGACCTTTTGTTTTGGTCGTGGAATTCCACGACCTTCTCACATAGAAGGTCGTTAATTTCAGTTTACGACCGCTAGCTTTTGACCTTCTGTTTTTGGTCACAAAATGGTCGCAAATGAAAAACAATGACCTTTCAGTGACCAATAGTGATGGTTGCAAGTTGACATATTTCTTGTAGTGGATCGGTGCTGCTGTGGGTGGAGGGGCGCGCACGGGCGCGGTGGGTCCAGCCAAACGCACGGGGGCCAGCGCCATGGTGGGTGAAGGGGCGCGCATGGGCACGGGCGCTGGCATGTACACGAGCTCGCACAGGTCCGCGGAGACCTCGCTGACGCCCGCGGCTTCCAGCTCTGCGATAGTGCTCGACGACCAGCCCGTCAATGCTACAGGGATGGTCGCTGGCGTGGGCGCGGGGATGGGAGCTGGGACGGGAGCAGGGGCGGCAACCGCCGTGGCCAGATCGTTCTGGGTCATGCCCATGAGGCCCCATTCCACCTTATTTTCTATCTCCTCCGGCTCGGAGTCGATGATGACCCACAAGTATAGGGGATCTATCATAGTCCTTTCGATAAGTAAGAGTGTCGAACCCAACAAGGAGCAGAAGGAAATGATAATTGGTTTTCAGCAAGGTATTCTCTGCAAGCACTGAAATAATGGGTAACAGATAGTTTTGTGATAGGATAATTTGTAAGGAGTAACAAGTAACAAAAGTAAATAAAGTGCAGCAAGGTGGCCCAATCCTTTTTATAGCAAAGGACAAGCCTGGACAAACTCTTATATGATGTAAAGCGCTCCCAAGGACGCATGGGAATATCATCAAGCTAGTTTTCAACATGTTCATATGATTCACGTTCGGTACTTTGATAATTTGGTATGTGGGTGGACCGGTGCTTGGGTGCTGCCCTTACTTGGACAAGCATCCCACTTATGATTAACCTCTATTGCAAGCATATGCAACTACAACAAAAGTATTAAGGTAAACCTAACCATAGCATGAAACATGTGGATCCAAATCAGCCCCTTATGAAGCAACACATAAACTAGGGTTTAAGCTTCTGTCACTCTAGCAACCCATCATCTACTTATTACTTCCCAATGCCTTCCTCTAGGCCCAAATAATGGTGAAGTGTCATGTAGTCGACGTTCACATAACACCACTAGAGGAGAGACAACATACATCTCATCAAATTTTCGAACAAATACCAAATTCACATGACTACTAATAGCAAGACTTCTCCCATGTCCTCAGGAACAAGCGTAACTACTCACAAAGCATATTCATGTTCATAATCACAGGGGTATTAATATGCATATAGGATCTGAACATATGATCTTCCACGAAATAAACCAACTAGCATCAACTACAAAGAGTAATTAACACTACTAGCAACCCACAGGTACCAATCCCAGACTTGGAGACAAGAATTGGATACAAGAGATGAACTAGGGTTTTGAGAGGAGATGGTGCTGGTGAAGATGTTGATGGAGATTGCCCTCTCTCGATGAGAGGAGCGTTTGTGATGACGATGGCGATGATTTCCCCCTCCCGGAGGGAAGTTTCCCCGGCAAAACAGCTCCGCTAGAGCCCTAGATTGGTTCCGCCAAGGTTCCGCCTCGTTGCGGCGAAGTCTCGTCTGGAAAGATGGCTTATGATTTTTTTCTCATCGAAAGACTCCATATAGCAGAAGATGGTCATCGGAGGGCCACCAGGGGGCCCATGAGGTAGGGGGGCATGCCCCCCACCCTCGTGGGCAGGGTGTGGCCCCCCTGGTGAACTTCTTGCACTTAGTATTTTTTTATATATTCTGAAAACATCTTCCGTGAAGTTTCAGGACTTTTGGAGCTGTGCAGAATAGGTCTCTAATATTTGCTCCTTTTCCAGCCCCGAATCCCAGCTGCCGGCATTCTCCCTCTTTACATAAACCTTGTAAAATAAGAGAGAATAGGCATAAGTATTGTGACATAATGTGTAATAACAGCCCATAATGCAATAAATATCGATATAAAAGCATGATGCAAAATGGACGTATCAGTCGACTTCACCAAACTTGAAGACTAGTGGCAGATGATCATTCTGCGCCATGGCAGTGGAGGTCTGCAGGGGGAGGGAAATGGAAGTCGAATAGTAAGGCCACCCATATTAAACAGCGGCTCGGGAGCCATTAATGGAGAGGAAGGCGGGCGGCCATGGGAGTCAAAGGGCTCGCTTCCTAGTGAGCCTGCGCAGCGTACAACTCGCACGCTTCCTGGTGAGCCTGCGCATTGGAGGACAGCTTGCACGCCTCTCGGTTAGCCTACGCACCGGACTACGCTCGCACGCCTCCCGTTCAGTCAAGGTCAAGCAGTTGTCTGCACCGCACCTCCTACAACCATTAAAACCAAGACATGTGGCGTCGCATGAATGGTTAACAGAACGCACATGGTTTGAATTATACGAACATTTGAGATATTAAAGTGGCAGCTATTTTTTCAAAATGCCTTTGTTGGCTGTCATTATTCGAGTGCACCTTCTCTCAAAATGGACACGAAAAATACCACATCATGTCGGGTGCCATTCCATGATAGCATGCCAAGTTTCATGAATTTCAGACGAGTTTTGGACTTACTAGAATTTAAAAACTAGGCATCTCAATGTTTTGTCGGCAATCAACGGTGCCCTAGTGTTTGAAATTCATTCCCATTTCTTGCATGGGACCTAAGCATGCACCCAAGGACACAGATTAGATTTTTCAACCAATTTATATGCACTGGAGCATGTTCATGTAGTTCAAATTTGAATTATGCACATAAATGCATTGAAAACTCAGTTAATGCATAAAGATTTCCAAAAGAACCCCGAAAAATCACAAAAATTAACACAACACTCCTGTTGTTCTATGTTGACACGAGAAATTTTTTGGAAGCAATAAGAGGCAGTGGATATCATTTCGTCCCCAAAGGTGGGACGTTCCCCACCGAAACCATGATAATTGTTGTGAGAAGCTCTGGTTTGTGAGAAGCATATAGCCAAACCTGCCCCAAACGGAACAAAATTTTTACCACGGCATGTGGATGCCGCTCCATGAAAGCATGCCAAGTTTCATGAATTTCAGACAAGTTTTGGATTTTCTAGAATTTAAAAACGAGCCATCTCAATGTTTTGCCAGCAATCAACGGTGCCCCGGCATTTGAAATTCATTCCCATTTCTTGCATGGGACCTAAGCATGCACCCAAGGACACATATTTTCTTTTTCAACCAATTTATATGCACTGGAGCATGTGCATGTAGTTCAAATTTGAATTATGCACATAAATGCATTGAAAACTCAGTTAATGCAAAAAAAATTCCAAACGAACCCCGGAAAATTCCAAAAATTGACACAATATTCATGTTGTTCTATGTTGACACGAGAAATTTTTTGAAAGCAATAAGAGGAAATGGATATCGTTTCGTCCCCAAAGGTGGGACGTTCCCTACCGAAACCATCGTGCTTGTTGTGAGAAGCATATATCCGAACCTGCCCATAATGGGACAAAAATTTAAACACGGCATGTTGATGCCGCTCCATCATAGCATGCCAAGTTTCATGAATTTCAGACGAGTTTTGGATTTACTAGAATTTAAAAACCAGACATCTCAACATTTTGTCGGCAATCAACAGTGCCCTGGTGTTTGAATTTCATTCCCATCTCTTGCATGGGACCTAGAAATTCACCCAAGGACACATATTAGATTTTTCAAACAACCTTAGTGCATTGGAGCATGTCCTTGTAGTTCAAATTTGAATTATGCACATAAAATGCCTAGAAAACCCAGTTAATGTATAAAAAAGGCCAAACGAACCCCGAAAAATTTCAAGATTGAACACAGCACTCCTGTTGTTCTATGTTGACACTAGAAATTTTTTGAAACCATTAAGAGGCAACGGATATCGTCCCTTCACCAAAGGTGGTATGTTCCCTATCGAAACCATCATGCTTGTTGTGAGTAGCTCTGGTTTGTGAGAAGGTTATACCCGAACCTGCCCCAAATGGGATAAAATTTTCACCACGGCATGTTGATGTCGCTCCATGATAGCATGCCAAGTTTCATGAATTTTAGACGAGTTTTGGATTTACTAGAATTTATAAACCAGGCATCTCAACGTTTTGCCGGCAATCAATAGTGCCATGGTGTTTGAATTTCATTCCCATCTCTTGCATGGGACCTAGAAATTCACCCAAGGACACACATGTGATTTTTCAACCAACTTTAGTGCATTGGAGCATGTGCTTGTAGTTCAAATTTGAATTATGCACATAAAAATCCTAGAAAACCCAGTTAATGTATAAAAAAGGCCAAACGAACCCCGAAAAATTTCAAGATTGAACACAACACTCCTGTTGTTCTATGTTGACACTAGAATATTTTTGAAAGCAAAAAGAGGCAATGGATATCGTCCCGTCACCAAAGGTGGTATGTTCCCTATTGAAACCATCATGCTTGTTGTGAGAAGCTCTGGTTTGTGAGAAGCTTATACCCAAACCTGCCCCAAATGGGACAAAATTTTCACCACAGTATGTTGATGTCGCTCCATGATAGCATGCCAAGTTTCATGAATTTCAGACGAGTTTTGGATTTACTAGAAATTAAAAACCAGGTACCTCAATGTTTTGCCCGCAATCAACATTGCCCTGGTGTTTGAAATTCATTCCCATCTCTTGCATGGGACCTAGAAATTCACCGAAGGACACACATGTGATTTTTCAACCAACTTTAGTGCATTGGAGCATGTGCTTGTAGTTCACATTTGAATTATGCACATAAAATGCCTAGAAAACCCAGTTAATGTATAAAAAAGGCCAAACGAACCCCGAAAAATTCATTCCCATTTTCCATGGGACCTAAGCATGCACTGAAGGACACGGATTTGATTTTTCAACCAGTTTGTATGCACCGGAGCATGTGCATGTAGTTTAATTTTGAATTGTGCACCTCAAATGGCTAGAAAACCAGTTTAATGTATGAGATGTCCAAACGAACCCTGAATAATTCCAATTCTTTTACGACACACATATAGTTGCATGTTCACTGCAGATAAAAGGTCTAGTAATTAAAACAGCGTCCATTGCCACTGTGACCCCATTTTGTAATTCAAATCAAGTAGATCCCACACAGTTTATTCTCACCAACCGTGTGAGATGTAGTACAAAATATCTTGGAGCACCGTCGGTGTACAATACACCTATGGCTTACACGGGAGGGTGTGTTGGCTACAGTCCACAGCCGGCGTGTAAAGCACACTAGCTCGCTCCCACAAAACTCCCGCCTCTGCATCCCTCGCAATCTCGAAAATATCTACCGCTTGGAAGGTTTTAATGTTTGATAGCACACGATTAGAATGTGCGGACCGTGTGCGATGAGTGTTACTCCCGCTCTGCTTCAGTCCCTTGATTCAAATTTTCAGTAGCCCCGGCATTTTACTCCCGCCTCTGCATCTGTCGCAATCTCAAAAATATCTGCTCGCCCTAGATCCAAATTTTCAGTAGCCCCTCCTTGTTACTCCCGCCTAGTAAAATTTTCAGTTGCCGCAGTATTTCCTCAAACACAACCTCCGCTCACACAGACACACACAACCCTCGAAACCATTGGTAGGTCGCCGCCATCGCCAACGTCTCCATCCTCAACCTCTGCATGTGTGCCGGGGAGCTCGAGTAGCCAATGGCCAAAAAGAGGTTTATCGCGGCCTTTTCGCCCGGTGCCGCCGAGGTGGCCGCCAAGGTGTCCCCGTCGTCCTCCAAGGGCCTGATCCGCCGTCGCCGGTCCCCCGATCCACCCGCAGCCGCGCCCCTATGCCGGTTCGAGGGCTTCCCCGTCCTCCCCCGGACCCGGCAGCCGATGAAGTCCTACCTCGGGGTCCGACAGCGGCGGTGGGGAACGTGGGTCGCCGAGATTACGGATCGAGAGACCCACACCCGCCGGTGGCTCGTAGCTTCCACACGGCCGAGCTCATGGCCATGGAGTACGACAGCTGGCAGGTCCGTTACCACGACACGGTGGCTAGGCTCAATTTCCCCTTTGGCACACGTCTGGTCCACCTCGTTCCGCCGGAGCTAGGGGTGGTGAGCTCAGCTATGGCACGGGAGGACCGCTAGGCGTGGGAGCGTCTCGAGGCCGAGGCCGCCGACGAGGCCTACATGCAAGAGCTCCGCCGGCAGCACCCAGAGCTCGTGGTGGCGGAGCGAGTGATCTTTGCCGGCACAGAGGGCGGCCAGATTATCGCGCTCTCCTCCGATGACGAGGTCGAAGGCGGCGAGGACGGCGGCACGGAGGGCTGCGAGTTTATCGCGCTCTCCTCTGATGACGAGGTCGAAGGCGGCGACGACAGCGGCACAGAGGGCGTCGAGGTGGGACCCGAGGACGAGGAGATCGACGTCGACGAGTGGATGAGTGCCTTCCCCAACGACCCCGACGACAGTACTGGCCCGGACCCGGCTCGCGGCACACCGTGCATGACGAGGAAGGACTGGCTCGCCCTCTACTTCAACCAAAAGTAGTTTAGCTTAGTTTAAATTTATGTTTTAAGTTCGGTTATGCAAAACTATCTATGTTTATGTTTGAATGCATGCTACTTTCGGTTGAACCTGCTTTGAACTTGATCAAATTGAAGTTTAGAACCTTAAGTTTAGGGGATCGACTAGAAAAGGTCAAAAATTGCCGGAGTATATATATATATATATATCCACTAAGGTTTTTAGTCCTTTAACTTTTTAAGGATCGCCTAGAGATGTCCTTATGACTTGTTTATTTCAGTTCTTCACAATGTGATGCTCTATATGTGCAACTATTTGCCATGCAGTTCAATTTCATCAATAACAGTTTCAACAATACCATTATGAATTATGATATTTGGTTGCTATTAAGGATATTGCAATTAACATGCCTTTTCGTTTTTCAATTGTTGTTTAGCAACATGCATTGTACCGAATGACTAAATATGCAATCCCAGGCTACATAGCAACAAGGAAGAGTGTTACCTTAATGTTCTGATGATGTCTAGATATACATGTAATAAAATCTTATATAATGGGATGGATGGAGTGTTGTACTACATCATTTTTCAATTGTTGTTTAGCTTCTAATATTAACTTGGTGATTTTAGGTACATATATCATTGCCAAAGATCCACACTTCGACCCTTTCTGCGTATGGGGCAATGAGATATTCATGAACCATCATCAATTGAGGAAACTGATAAAGATTGTTACTAAAACGGGTCAAAAGATGTCAATGGAACTATTTGTTTACACTTTATGCAAGACAACAGTGAACTGCAGGATCGTAAGTAATAACCATGTAGCCTTCTTTTTACTGCCCGTAATGAGTTGTGTTAGATGACAATATCTGAATCTTTTTTCTTTTGCAGTGGATCCTGAAGCAGTTTACTCAAGATTACCTCTCAAACTACATGATTGGCGGCCAGCCATCACAAGGGGTTGGACTAGAGTCCTGCATGCCTTCTACATCCAGGAGAGCACAATAGGGCCATTCCGCTTCACCTTGTTCAGCAACTGGAATGTCTGTCATCTCTTTCTTTACCATCTGTAATAGTACAAGTATAGAACCCTGGTGAATCATTCTTTATTTGGTGCCTCTGTATTTCTTAAACATATGTACCTGTGAATCGAATAATGCATTGGTTGTTTGAACTTGATGGATATGAATAAAGCTATAGCCTACTTTCAAGTTTAAATTAGGTACAATTATAAATAGCAGCAATTCAATTAGGGCAAAATTACGTTGTGCAGGTCATTATGGCACACACGGTTGGTAAAAAACAAACGTTTGCGATATACACCATAATCCGAGACGGTTCACAGAGAGGAAGCGTGTGCAAGCATGCACACAGTTGCCATTTGCAAAGCGTGTGTGATGTCAGACGCTATCACATACGGTGTAGCAAAACTAAATGTGTGTGATTGTCTACATATCATACGCGGTTTATAATCATGAACTGTTCGTGATGTGCCAGGCATCGTCAAACTCCCATGCCTAGAATCTTCCTGGAAAACTCCCGTGCCTGGAATCTGCCTGGCTTTAGGCAGAACCACAAAATTCTGACTGCGATGGCAATGCAAGCATAAACGAGTAGCAAGGATGAAGCGTTTGGGATATTCGAGATATCGGAAACAGTTATATAGGGACAACTATATGCATGAAGGCTCCCTATCCCCGACGGTTTCTGGGTGTGTGAAGGACCCCCCCCAATCGCCCACACTCACTTGGCGACGGTTCCAAATGCCGTCACGGAAAGGGGTTAAAAACCATTTGTTTAGGACCGGCGTGCACCAGTGAGGAGCCAATATGAGCATCCAGGTTCCGCTATTGGTTATCGACCGGAGATGTGTCTCGGTCATGTCTACATAGTACTCGAACCCATAGGGTTCGCACGCTTAATGTTCGATGACGATTTGTATTATGAGTTATGTGATTTGATGACCGAAGTTTGTTCAGAGTCCCGGATGAGATCACGGACATGACGAGGAGTCTTGAAATGGTCGAGAGGTAAAGATTCATATATTGGAAGGTTGCATTTGGACATCGGAATGGTTCCGAGTGGTTCGGGCATTTTTCCGGAGTACCGGGAGGTTACCGGAACCCCCCGGGGAATTTAATGGGCCTTAGTGGGCTTTAGTGGAGAGAGGGAAGAAGGGCCACGAGGTGGCGCGCGCCTCCCGCTGCCCAAACCGAATTGTACAAGGGGTGGGGGCGCATCCCCCTCCTTCCTTCTCCATCTCACCTTCTTCCCTTCCCTCTGGTGGAAGAAAGGAAAAGGGGGGCCGAATCCTACTTGGACTAGGAGTCCAAGTAGGACTCCCCCTTGGCGCGCCCCTCCTGGACGGCCTCCTCTCTCCTTCCCTCCTTTATATACGTGGCCAGGGGGCACCCCCAATAGCACAACAGACAATCTCTTAGCCGTATGCGGTGCCCCCCTTCACAGTTCAACACCTCGGTCATATCGTCGTAGTGCTTAGGTGAAGCCCTGCGCCGGTAAATTTATCATCACCGTCGCCATGCCGTCGTGCTGACGGAACTCTCCCCTCTCCCTCGACCTCAACTGGACCAAGAGCTCGAGGGACGTCATCAGGCTAAACGTGTGCTGAACACGGAGGTGTCGTACGTTGGGTACTTGGATCGGTTGGATCGTGAAACGTTTGTAACATCCAAAATTTTCAATTTGGAATGTTATACATTAGATCATCATTGCATAACATATTTTATTGCATTTTGGTTGATCCTAGAAATTCTACGCAACTCAAGGACCCTCGAAGAGAGTTCGGGATTTCATTACTTTCATATTTGAGTTTTCTCAAATTTGGAAAAATAGGATCATTTGATTTTATTTATTTTATCTTCAATTATTTCTATTACAAAAATATGAGAGAGGGAATAGAATGACTTTCCCAAAATAAAGAAATATTGAAGATTTAATAATAAAATCAAATAAGATTATATTTTGGATTTATTTGCTATTTTATTTGAATTTAGGAAAAATGCGTCTTTTTCAAAATTGCATCTAAGCCCCAAATAAATGTTCATCCTGTGCGGCTTGATTTTAGAAGCTGGGGAAAATTTATTTCGGAATTTTTGGAGTCCGTTTAGTATTTCTTTTGTTCGTTTTTCTGCGCGAAAATTATTTTAAAAAAGTGTGAACCGACTTAGAGCCGGTTTCGGCCCGGACTCCTACCGGCCGGGCCCTTTATATAGCGCCACCCCGGGGCCCGATTAGCCCAAGCCGCCACCGCCCCGCAAACCCTAGCCCTAGCCGCAGCGCCCCAGCCGCCGCCGCCGCCGACGGCGGACCCGCCCGCTGAGGTTGCCCCGCCGCCTATTTTTTTAGAAAAACCGTTCGGTTTTTCGTCGGTTTTTTTAAGATTCGTTTTTTTAGTTAGATCAGTTTTTTTCGGTTTAGTTTATTTAGCGAGCGTTCGCTCGATCATTCGTTTTAGCGAACGCGTTCATCGTTTAGATCCAGATAACGAACGTTCGTTCGTTAATCTGTTCGTCGTTTTTCTTCTTCTTGGATTTTCCGTGATTATTTCTGATCGCGATTTCTGATCCGATTTTCGTTTTAGTATAACTTTTCGCTCGTTAATTGGAATCAGGCGATTCAAGCACCTGGAGTTTCGTCTCGAAACCCTCTTTCCGTTTAACCAACTCAAACAAGATTTTGCCTCTGTAAAATTTGACCTAGATCCAGAATAGTAAACGAAGCTTGTTTCTTTTGCCGTTTGTCTTTCGTTGCTTCGTTCGATTTGATTCTTTTTGCCAACCAGAGTTCTTAAGTTCAACTATCTGGTTAGATCTCTTATTTGAGTTTTACCTTTGCATTAGATGTGTGCTTATTGTATGCTTGTTTGTTTGTGATAGAGTACCTGGAGTGCAACGCTTGCTACTTCGAATCGCTAGGTTTTGCGGATCATCAGCAAGGCAAGTAACACTTTGATCATACCTCCTACTACCCAGTTTTTATTGCATTAGATCAATCCTCACACATTGCACGATTAGGATCTAATTAAATTATGGATTTTGGGAGTAGATGAGGTAGTACCTATTACCTGTTTTATTATCAAACCTTTGGGAGTTACTTCTACATTTGCTTATTATGTCATGCTATGCTAGTAGACGTGGATTGGGTGAGTGTATCCATGACAAATGTGAGATTGTTAAAAATTAATGGTTTATCTAAGGTGTCAACTTAAACACACATCTGGGTGGATTGAGGCACTTGGGTATTCCAGCGATTGCCTGTTTTCTTTTGGACCACCACCTAGGCTCAAAGGGATCATGAGATTATTCATACTAGAAACTTCTGTGTGCAGCCACAAGCTACTATGGGCTCTAGCATAGTTGACTAAGTCGTGCGAACTCTTACAGTGGTAGACTAGCAGATGTAGGGGATATAGGTTCGTACGGTCTACCCGTTCGTAAGGTGCAAGCGCTTCTGAAAGACTATGTCTCGGTCATCCGTTTCTCAAACACCATGTAGTGCGAGAATCTCAACGGAGGAGATCGAGTCTTGTTGGGAAAAGTGCGCAAACCTCTGTAGAGTGTATAAACTAATCATGGTTAGCCGTGTCCCCGGTTATGGACAACTTGAGTATCTAGTACTTGGATTATCATGTGAATCTCATCATGTTACTCTAATTAATTTTGTTGGGTTAATGATGATACTTAATTGGGATTGAGAGGGTGTCTACACTCTCAATGTGTAACAACTACGATGATTGTTAAATAAAATTTATTCCTTTGCAGTAGGGAAAAATTTCCTTTATGCAAAAACTATAACCATAGAGCTTTCCACCAGCCAAATGTGCATGTAGTATAGCCTAATTATTTCATTGCTCTCTATGTGTTACTTTGCCAGCATATTCCATGTGCTGACCCATTTCGGTCTACAACGTTCATGTTGCAGACTTCTCAGACAACGAGTAAGGTGCCTTTAGGTCGTGGTTCTATACTCAGTGATGCCGTTGGAGTTGATGGACTCACTTATCTTCCAAGCCTTTCGCTGTTATTGTTATTAGATGGCCTTAAGCCATATTTTATTGTAATAAGTTCTCTTTTGAGACATCCGATGTAATAAGTGTGTGATTGCTACTCTGTTATAAATCGTTCAAGTACTGTGCGGTGTCAGCATTACTGATCCAGGGATGACACTGGAGCACAGAGATTGGACCGTTTGAGGTCTGGTCGCTACAAGATGGTGTTAGAGCACAGGCTGACTGTAGGACACGACCACTAAGCTAAAGCCCTAGATCACTACTCATTCTTCCCATTCTGACTCCTCATCTTTTCTACTCTTTTAGGATGGCATATGCAAGGAACAAGTTTACACAACCGGATGAAGATACACCCTTTGGATGTCACTTGAAGGAAGTCACTAAGTACCTGAACATCGAAGTACCAAGCTTCACCGGAACCTACAACGCCACTTTACAGGAAGAGGAGCGCTGGATGATTCAAGTTCAAGTTCTCGGAAGGACGTTCATGCCAGTCACTGAGCCCATAGAGTTTTCCTTTGATGCACCAACCTGGAGTCTAGGAAAGAGCATGGCAGCTCACATCGCCATGGGACGTATTGGAGAAGTTTACCGCAATGATCTCAAGGATACTATCTACCAGATTTGTGGGCGCTGAGATGAGCACTGGGAGATGACCAGCACCAAGAAGGATAGATCAATTGCAGCTTTTATCCAGGAGTTAAACCAGCACATTCAACGTCAGGAGAACCAGATGTGCGCAGACATGATAGATCTGAAGAAGGCAAGGACAAGAATCAAGGAACTGGAGGAAGAACTCAAAGCTACACGTGAAGATTATGAAGAGGAAATTGAAGTACTAGTGGACAAGAATGCCGACCTAACAATGAAGATCGGAATATTCATGGGAGGCCCTACACCAGTAGAAGAAGATGAAGAACCCAAGGAGATTCACCCGGAAGACTACATCATCATCGACGACACCGACTCGGATCCCGATAATAGTGATGATGACTATGTTGATGAAGTTGGAGCAGATATCATGGAGTCTGCAGCCGAAGAATATTTCTAGTAGACCACCCCAACAGTAGTAGTAGTAGTCCACCATGTAAATATAGTAGTCCGAGCACTTTTGCGATAGTTAGACTGATTGTATGCCCTTGTTTGATTGAATGAAGTGAATTGTTTGCTTTTGCCTCATGTGCATATGGGTAGTGTTTTCTCTTTAGACCCCTCTCTATTCTTAAATCTCATCTTTTCTAAACCCATCAGATGCCTCCGAGACGTGACCCCGGATTTACCTCCCCACCGGAGCTCACTCAGTTGATCCAGCAGCAGAACACATTGATGCAGTTGCTAGTCCAGAATCAAAATCAGGGGAACAACAACAACAACCCACCACCACCACCTATTGATCACTTAGCCCGTTTTCTTAGGCTAAATCCGCAGGTGTTCTCTAGTAGCACCGAGCCTATAGTAGCAGATGATTGGCTCCGCAAGACAGCAAGGGAGTTGACCATGGCAGGATGCACAGATGTGGAAAAGGTGAAGTTTGCCACACATCAGCTTGATGGACCCGCAGCATCATGGTGGGAAAATTTCACAGCCACTTTCCCTATCGACACTGTCACATGGGACCAGTTTTAGCAGGCTTTCCGTACTGCCCATGTTTCAGCAGGAGCTATGGCCATGAAGAAGCATGAGTTTCGCAACTTGCGCCAAGGAGGGCGGACAGTTGGCCAGTATGTGGATGATTTTAGTAAGCTAGCACGTTATGCCCTAGATGACGTGGCTACGGATGCAGCTAAGCAGGAGAAGTTTCTGGAAGGACTAAATGATGAGTTGAGCATGTAGTTGATGGTAGCAAGCTTCAACAACGACCAGCAGTTGGTAGATCATGCTCTTATGATTGAAGGGAAGTAGCAGCAAATTGAGAACCGCAAGAGGAAGTATGGACAAGGGAAGTACAATTCTGGAGCTCAGCAGAAGCCACGCTTTACCCCAAAAATGGGAGGACATT
Organism: Triticum urartu; assembly: GCF_003073215.2. Classification (NCBI taxonomy): domain Eukaryota; kingdom Viridiplantae; phylum Streptophyta; class Magnoliopsida; order Poales; family Poaceae; genus Triticum; species Triticum urartu. The sequence continues at coordinate 654,233,753 of NC_053023.1, read as the reverse complement.
TTCAGCATACCCATGGAGGAGGTAGCTCGCACAATCACAATGGCCCCAAGAATGGTAATGGGAATGGAGGAAGCAACAGCCAGAACCGTACCAACCCATCAACCCCAGCCAAGAGAGACCTAAGCCAAGTCACTTGCTTTAAGTGCCAGAAGACCGGACATTATGCAAATGAATGTCCTGAATCCCAGAATGGAAATGGCAATGGAAGCTCTGGGAAGAAGCCGAACCCTTTCAATAGGGGACAGGTGAACCACGTAAATGTGGAGGAGGTTGAAGCCTAGCCGGATGCAGTAATAGGTAAGTTTTTGGTTAAGTTTTTTACTGCAATTGCCCTTTTTCATACTGGTGCATCGCATTCATACATCTCAAGGGGGTTTGTGGATAAGTATAAACTGCCAACCCAAGCCCTTAGGTCACCCATGTTAGTAACCTCACCTGGAGCAGAATATATGGCTAGTCTATGGTGTGATCGGTTACCATTAAGGATTGGTAACTATGTATTTCCCTCGGGACAAATAGTATTGGAATCTCAAGGATTGGATGTGATATTAGGCATGGATTGGTTATCGAAGTATGAAGGGAACATTGAATGCGCCAGTAAGTCGATTTTGCTCACCACCCCAGAAGGAAGAAGGATCAAGTATGTATCCCGGCATGTGCCGAAGAGGACTCAAGTAAATCCGTTAACAGGAGTTGTGCAAGAGGAAGTACCAGTGGTAAAGGATTTCCCTGATGTGTTTCCAGAGGAATTGCCAGGCATGCCACCGGATAGAGACATTGAGTTTTTAATTGAGCTTTTGCCAGGCATAGGGCCAATATCTAAGAGACCATATAGGATGCCCGCAAAAGATTTGGAGGAGATTAAGAAGCAAATTAAGGAGTTACTGGATAAAGGATATATTCGTCCAAGTTCTTCGCCTTGGGGATCGCCAGTACTTCTAGTGGAGAAAAAGGATGGATCGTTAAGGATGGTTGTTGATTATCGAGGATTGAACGAAGTAACAATCAAGAACAAGTACCCACTACCGATGATCAATGATCTGTTTGACCAATTGCAAGGAGCTAAGGTATTTTCCAAGATCGATCTGCGATCAGGATACCATCAGTTGAAGATTCGAGAACAGGATATACCTAAGACAGCTTTTACCACCAGGTATGGGCTCTACGAGTACACCGTTATGTCATTTGGACTGACTAACGCACCTGCATATTTTATGAACATGATGAACAAAGTATTTATGGAGTTTTTGGATAAGTTCGTCGTAGTGTTCATTGCTGATATCCTAGTTTACTCGAAGAATGAAGAGGAGCATAAGGAGCATTTGCATTTGGTACTTGAGAAGCTCAGAGAACATCAATTATATGCCAAGTTTAGCAAATGTGAATTTTGGTTGAAGGAAGTTGGATTCCTCGGACACGTTATATCCGGAGAAGGTATAGTAGTAGATCCCACCAAGGTTGACACTGTGACAAATTGGGAAGCACCAACAACAGTTGGAGAGATCCGGAGTTTTCTTGGACTCGCAGGATACTACCAGAGATTCATTGAAAATTTCTCGAAGATTGCGAAGCCTATGACGGAGTTGTTGAAGAAGGATACCAAGTTCAAATGGACTGAGGAATGTGAGGCCAGTTTCCAGGAGTTGAAGAAACGTTTGGTTACATCACCTGTGTTGATTTTGCCGGATTAGAACAAAGATTATGAGTTGTATTGCGACGCTTCACATCGAGGACTTGGAGCAGTGCTTATGCAGGAAGGAAGTGTTGTTTCGTATGCTTCACGACAACTGAAGCCGCATGAGTTAAATTATGCCACTCATGATTTGGAGTTAGCAGTCGTAGTGCATGCATTAAAGACTTGGAAACATTTTCTCATTGGAAACCATTGTGAGGTGTACACGGATCACAAGAGTTTGAAGTATATTTTCACGCAGAAGGAGTTGAATCTCAAGCAAAGGAGATGGTTGGAGCTCATCAAGGATTATGATATGAGATTGCATTACCATCCCGGAAAGGCTAACGTAGTAGCTGACACGTTGAGCCGTAAAAGCCATGTAAACACCCTAATGACGGGAGATGTACCAAGGGAGTTAGCCGAGGATCTTCGTGATCTATGTTTGGAGATAGTCTCGAGAGGCTATGTAGCAGCATTGGAGATTCACTCTACTTTGATGGATAAGATCAGAGAAGCCCAGAAGACTGACAAGGAGGTTGCCGCTATAAAGGAGAAAATGAGCAAAGCAAAAGTTAAAGGATTTCATGAGGATGAGCACGATACCTTATGGTTTGAAGACCGTGTTTATGTGCCCAATGACCCGGAGATCAGGAAGTTAATTCTGCAGGAAGCCCATGATTCGCCATATTCGATTCATCCAGGAAATACCAAGATGTATTTGGATTTGAAGGATACTTTCTGGTGGACCGGAATGAAGAAGGATATTGTGGAGTATGTAGCAGTTTGTGATGTATGTCAGAGAGTAAAGGCAGAGCATCAGAAGCCAGCGGAATTGCTACAGCCATTGCCAATACCCGAATGGAAGTGGGATAATCTAGGCATGGATTTTATTATGGATTTGCCCTGAACTCGTTCAGGCTATGACTCGATTTGGGTTGTAGTCGATCGTTTGACAAAGGTATCTCATTTCATCCCAGTGAAGACTACCTACACCAGTGCTAAGTTGGCAAGGATATACATGACCAGGATCGTATGTCTGCATGGAGTTCCAAGGAGCATTGTATCAGATAGAGGAACCCAGTTTACCTCAAAGTTCTGGAATCAGTTGCACGAAACTTTGGGTACCAGGCTAGAGTTCAGTACGGCTTTCCATCCGCAGACAGATGGACAGACCGAGAGAGTCAATCAGATTTTGGAGCATATGCTGAGAGCTTGTGCGCTAGATTATGGATCTAGTTGGGATGATAATTTGCCGTATGCAGAGTTCTCTTACAACAACAGTTATCAATCCAGTTTGAAGATGGCCCCTTTCGAAGCCTTGTACGGAAGGAGGTGCAGGACCCCATTGTCGTGGGATGAAGTTGGAGACCGCCAGTTGTTTGGACCGGATTTGATTAAGGAGTCTGAACAGAAAGTGAAATTGATTCGCGATAGGCTCAAGGTAGCCCAGTCCAGGCAGAAGAGCTACGCAGATTCTAAATGCAAGGAGACAGTTTACGAAGTCAGAGACCGAGTTTATCTTCGAGTATCTCCACTTCGAAGAGTTAAGCGCTTTGGAATTAAGGGAAAGTTAGCGCCACGTTTTGTAGGACCATACAAGGTTTTGGAACGTATGGGAGAAGTAGCCTACAAGTTGGAATTGCCCAAAGTATTGTCAGGAGTTCACGACGTATTCCACGTTTCACAGTTGAAGAAGTGCCACGCAGAGATGGCTGATATACCGCTGAGAGATACAGTGCCACTGGAAGCGATTCAGTTGGACAGTGATTTGACCTATGAGGAGAAACCAGTCAAGATTCTTGAGTATGCCAGCCGAGTCACCCACAGCAAGGTTATCAAGTTTTGCAAAGTTCAGTAGAGCCACCACACCGAGGATGAAGCCACCTGGGAGCGAGAGGAAGATCTGCTGAAGGACCACCCTCACCTATTTACTAGCCAACCCGAATCTCGAGGGCGAGACTCATCTTAAGGGGGGTAGGTTTATAACATCCCAAATTTTCAATTTGGAATGTTATAGATTAGATCATCATTGCATATCATATTTTATTGCATTTTGGTTGATCCTAGAAATTCTATGCAACTCAAGGACCCTCAGAGAGAGTTGGGGATTTTGTTATTTTCATATTTGAGTTTTCTCAAATTTGGAAAAAATAGGATCATTTGATTTTATTTATTTTATCTTCAATTATTTCTATTACAAAAATATGAGAGAGGGAATAAAATGACTTTCCCAACATAATGAAATATTGAGGATTTAATAATAAAATCAAATAAGATTTTATTTTGGGTTTATTTGCTATTTTATTTGTATTTAGGAAAAATGCGCGTTTTTCAAAATTGCATTTAGGCCCCAAATAAATGTTCATCCTGTGTGACTTGATTTTACAAGCCGGGGAAAATTTATTTCGGAATTTTTGGAGTCCGTTTAGTATTTCTTTTGTTTGTTTTTCTGCGTGAAAATTATTTAAAAAAAAGTGCGAACCGACTTAGAGCCGGTTTCGGCCCGGACTCCTACCGGCCGGGCCCTTTATATAGCGCCACCCCGGGGCCCGATTAGCCCAAGCCGCCGCCGCCCCGCAAACCCTAACCCTAGCCGCAGCGCCCGAGCCGCCGCCGCCGCCGCCGGACCCGCCCGCCGAGGTTGCGCCGCCATCGTTTTTTTAGAAAAACCGTTCGGTTTTTCCGTCGGTTTTTCGTCGGTTTTTTTTGATTCGGTTTTTTAGTTAGATCGGGTTTTTTCCAGTCTAGTTTATTTAGCGAGCGTTCGCTCGATCGTTCGTTTTAACGAACGCGTTCATCCTTTAGATCCAGATAACGAATTCGTTAATCTGTTTGTCGTTTTTCTTTTTCTCAGATTTTCCGCGATTATTTCTGATCGAGATTTCTGATCCGATTTTCGTTTCAATATAACTTTTCGTCCGTTTATCGAAATCAGGCGATTCAAGCATCTGGAGTTTCGTCTCGAAACACTCTTTCCGTTTAACCAACTCAAACAAGTTTTTGCCACTGTAAAATTTGACCTAGATCCAGAATAGTAAACGAAGCTTGTTTCTTTTGCCGTTTGTCTTTCGTTGCTTCGTTTGATTTGATTCTTTTTGCCAACCGGAGTTCTTAAGTTCAACTATCTGGTTAGATCTCTTATTTGAGTTTTACCTGTGCATTAGATGAGTGCTTATTATATACTTGTTTGTTTGCGATAGAGTACCCGGAGTGCGCCGCTTGATACTTCGAATCGCTAGGTTTTGCGGATCATCAGCAAGGCAACTAACACTTTGATCATACCTCCTACTACCCAGTTTTTATTGCATTAGATCAATCCTCACACATTGCATGATTAGGATCTAATTAAATTGTGGGTTTTGGGAGTAGATGAGGTAGTACCTATTACCTGTTTTATTATCAAACCTTTGGGAGTTACTTCTACGTTTGCTTATTATGCCATGCTATGCTAGTAGACGTGGATTGGGTGAGTGTATCCATGACAGATGTGAGATTGTTAAAAATTAATGGTTTATCTAAGGTGGCAACTTAAACACACATCTGGGTCGATTGAGGCACCTGGGTATTCCAGCGATTGCCTGTTTTCTTTTGGACCGCCACCCAGGCTCAAAGGGATCATGAGATTATTCATACTAGAAACTTCCGTGTGCAGCCACAAGCTACTATGGGCTCTAGCATAGTTTACTAAGTCGTGCGAACTCTTACAGTGGTAGACTAGCAAATGTAGGGGATGTAGGTTGGTACGGTCTACCCGTTCATAAGGTGCAAGCGCTTCTAAAAGACTATGTCTCGGTCATCCGTTTCTCAAACACCATAGTGCGAGAATCTCAACAGAGGAGATCAAGTCTTGTGGGGAAAAGTGCGCAAACATCTGCAGAGTGTATAAACTAATCTTGGTTAGCCGTGTCCCCGGTTATGGACAAATTGAGTATCTAGTACTTGGATTATCATGTGAATCTCATCATGTTACTCTAATTAATTTTCTTGGGTTAATGATGATACTTAATTGGGATTGAGAGGGTGTCTACACTCTCAATGTGTAACAACTACCATGATAGTTAAATAAAATTTATTCCTTTGCAGTAGGAAAAAATTGGCTTTACGCAAAAACTGTAACCATAGAGCTTTCCACCAGCCAAATATGCATGTAGTATAGCTTTATTCTTTCATTGCTCTCTATGTGTTACTTTGCCAGCATATTCCATGTGCTGACCCGTTTCGGGCTGCAATGTTCATGTTGCAGACTTCTCAGACGACGAGTAAGGTGCCTTTAGGTCATAGTTCTATACTCGGTGATGCCGTTGGAGTTGATGGACTCCCTTATCTTTCAAGCCTTCCGCTGTTATCGTTATTAGATGGCCTTAAGCCATATTTTATTGTAATAAGTTCTCTTTTGAGACATCCGATGTAATAAGTGTGTGATTGCTACTCTGTTATAAATCCTTCAAGTATTGTGTGGTGTCAGCATTACTGATCCAGGGATGACACTGGAGCACAGAGATTGGACCGTTTGAGGTCTGGTCGCTACAACGTTCGACTACATCAACCGCGTTACTAAACGCTTTTGCTTTTGGTCTACGAGAGTACGTGGACACACTCTCCCCCTCTCGTTGCTATGCATATCCTAGTTATATCTTGCGTGATCGTAGGATTTTTTTTGAATTACTACATTACCCAACAGGATTATGGCGAAGAAGGCGATAGTGCTCGATACCCGACCGCCGCGTACGCTTGGGACAAGGTGAAGGTCTACACGGGCCAGGCCACTATGCTGTACAAGCTCTTCAGCAACGAGTTGGACAACCTATCAGATTCCCAGGCATACCAAGTAGCTTATCAATCGTTTCGTAGCAACTTTCATTGTTCTTAACAATCCTTCTCTAGGTGAACTGGTTTCCGTACCATGACCGAGAATGGGGGTTCGAGCTCAACTCGATGTGCGAGGAGGATCAGCTTGCCTGGCGGTGCATTGTGCCCTTGATATGTGTGTACACCGTCGAGTGGCACTTACCACAGCGTGTGGCCACACAGTTTGGGATGTTGCAACATACCCCACCAGGTAGACCCACCGACACCGGTGGCTCCTACCTTCACTGGTGAGGGCATTGTTCTTTACTTGTTGTGTTTTATCCAAGTTTGACGTTGTCATGACGTTCGCTGCTTCCTATGGCTTGCAGGAAGAGTAGAAAGAATTGTTAGTCCATCACAGACTGGGGGCACTAGCACCAGGAGCACGTGAAAGCGTGGAACGAGAGGAGGTATCGCAAAGACGGCGAGACGAGAGTGGTTAACTGGAACACCTATCGTGAATGCCACCTGAAGTGGTATGATGATGGTGTCAAGTACCGTGTACGCCTGAGGCCGCAGTGGACGGAAGACGATATCGCCGAATTGGAGGAGAATGAGAGCAAGGACGAAGCTTATCGTGACCGGCTCAGAGATCTCGAAGGTGATTTCAGGGAGTATGCACCCCTGATGAACATCGTGGTAAGTGGTGTTCTCATTTGTTTTGAGCCATGAGCGGTTTTGAGCCTTTAACATAATGCTTACATGTGCAGGCTTCAGAGCTCAACAGAAGCATTATTGATGGCTCGAACGCGCTTTCCTATGAAGCTGGAACCGTGGAATCCAACACCAAGATGAGGGATACGATGAAGGTAACATCGAGCTTCCTTAGCCATGGTATACTATTGCAGAAGCTTGAGTTGATCCTTATTATGTTTTTGGTTGTTTACTATTGCATAAGTTCATCACCCGTTGTCGTAAGATAGTGGGTGTGGTTGGGTGCGCTCGCGCGGCCAACGTCCATGATTCTGGTCATGGAAGGTCCATGCGTGCCATTGCTTCATCGAGCCACACATGGTAATTTAATTACAAACATACATGCTAATTTAATTACAAACAACGTGGTAATTTGCATCTGAAAAAGAAGGGATAGGGATGTCCGGGTTTGTGAACCATGTGATCCGGTATGAAACGTGCAGAAAAAATGATGAAACTAAGGAACATCATTCTAAAAACCCGGACAAGTGAGGCTATATGTTTGGATTTTCAGTTATTGATCCTCTCTTTTTTGTTCAGTCTCGCTCAATAAAATACAACATACGGTATGTAAGTGGTGTGTGTACAATAAAGTGGGCTAGCCCGGCTGGATGTTGTCCTTTGATTTAGTATGGGAGGGCCGACAGATATCACAGTCCTTGTTAAAAATATGGTATTCGCATTTCTTTAACAAATCCTAAATCAACTGTTCCCCCACACACACCCAGAAAAAAAATCAACCGGAATTAGCCAGCCTAAACGGACCCAAAACATCGGACCACTCCGTGCTCGGGGGTAAAACGCAAAAAAATGGTTCATTTCCATCGCGGGGCCAAGAATGCACATGGATTTCGGCTGCCAGCTTTACTACCTGACTGACTGGTAGGGGCCTGCCCCCGTAAGCTTCACGAAAAAGACCAAAAAGGCGGATGATGATAATGATGGTATGGCAGGAGAAGCGAAAGAATGATCTGTTGGTGAATCTTTCTTGTCCCTACTCCTGCACGGCTACACGGCTACACCGACACCCATGTCCGTGTCGTACTCGTACTGTCTCAACTCTCAACACTCAAAAGCGAGCAGATATTTTGCTCTTTGCATCCAATACCGTGATAAGGAGGGGCCCACCTACTCCCTCGTACGCGCCAAACACTAGAAGGTTCTTGCTTCGCGACCAAGCTCGGCAAATTTGACAATATTGACATGAGGATGAAATTATTTCACAAAATAAATTGTTTCTAAAAAAATTCACTCAACTTACCTTTTGAGTGGCGCCTGACACGGAGGCGTCACATCCTACGATGCAGCGCCTAGCACATAGGCTTTGCACTTCTGTCCAGCGTGGCAGCCGCGAGGTCCGCATTGAGCAGTGCAGCGCCTCAGAGTTAGGTGCCACACATGTAGGTTCAGTTTAGTTGCCTTCCTCGCAATCTTGTGCCTGACCCCGAGCATGCCTGAAACCTACCTGAGATTCGTTTGGTGTGTCCTGAGCAATTGACTGGCTGCATGGCATGAGAAACCCAGTCACCCTCATTAGCCTGGGCCAATTCAGGCTTCATCATTAGCCTGGAGCCAGGCGTCCTATTCCACATGCTTGGTGCATGCCTGGCTATAGATTAGAGCTAAAATATTCTGCTCTTACTATGGGCTCCACATCAGTATGTATTATTAATTCTATAAAATGTTCTCTAGTACTTTCTCAGGCCAAGGCACCAACCAAATATACTTCTATGAGGCTGGCCTGACCAGGTATAGAATGTAGGTGTTCTCAAGCACATCCCAGGTACTGATTTTTCCCAGGCACGAGGACAAAAACCAAACATGCCCGTAATGTGCAGCGCCTAGCCCGTAGGCGTTGCACAGTGACTTAGATGCAGCCACCGCGCGCTAGCCCTCCCCCACCCACCCCATTCTTCCAGCAGCAGTTACAGAAGCATCCTGGCGGTGGCTCGCTCCTCTCCCCCTCTCATTCCCCTCTCAAGGTACTCTCCTCTCTCATTCCTTTTCAGATCTAACGATTTGGTCCGTGGAATTCTTCACCATTCCATCCTACAAGGTACTCTCCTCTGATCCCTTTCTTTTCCTCCGTAAATTCGTTCACATTTGTCTCATTTACCCAAGTTTTGGTGGAACCCTTGATTTGCTTGGATTTGATTTTTATATGATAAATTGAAATAGTGTGGTGTGATTTAGGATTTGTGGTCATTGTGAAACCTAGATTGTTCAAGTTTTGGTGGTATCCTTGTGTAGATTTGTAATATTGATATAGATTTGTGTGATTAGGATTAGTAGATGATTTGTAATCATTGTTGGACCCTAGTATTTATGATGGGTATTTGTGATGATTGTTGACGTCCTTTCATTGTATATCTTAGATTAGTATTCAACTTTTCTTTTAGTGTTTACCGATTGTTGAATACATATGAAATGATGCTCGCATGTTAATGAAGCATAGGGAGTAAGCTAACATATGTTTATTTTTTGAAATTTTATAGGATGGTCTGGCTTCTCAATGATCACTGGGACACTCAACACCGGGCGTACTTTATGTCGGTGGAGCAGCGGGTAATAATGAAAGTGGCCGGTATTATGAATTTTGTGTTTATTTCAAACACAAATGCCCCATATGTAATTTTCTGATTTGCTTGTTTGTAGGAGCTTGCACCTCTGAAGATTCGGTCTCATGGGGTCACCCTTGGGGGGGGATGCACTATGATGAGCGGTACACACTGTACGTAAGGGAGACAACACTCCTCCCTTTCATTCAGTTGGTCAGCCGGTTGACGCCACCCCTCAATGTTGCAGCAATCACCGTGCTTGTTGATCGTTGGAGGCCGGAGACACACAGTTTCCATCTTCGGACTGGGGAGATGACCGTGACGCTTCAGGATATTGGTATGATCGCCGGTCTTCCTATCGATGGGAATCCTCTTTGTATGAGCACCGATTCTGATGGGTGGAGCGAGCAGATGCATGCCCTTATCGGTATGGTTCCTCCGGAGCCTCAGGAACCAGAAGCAGAAGACAATAAGAAGGAAAGAGTGGCAGCTGGTGCTCCTTTCACCTGGATTGCCGGAGCTTTGATTCTTGCCCTGAGGATGCTAATGTGAATGAGGTCAAGATGGGAATAGACAAGGTGTGTGTGGGGGGTGTGGGGGAGGGGGGCCAGCCAGCCAACTAGTAATAGACAGTGCAACGCCTACGGGCTAGGCGTTGCACATTACATGTGCGGCGCCTAGCTTTGAGGCGCTGCACTGCTCGGTGCGGGTCCCGAGGCTGCCACGCTGGACAGAAGTGCAACGCCTGCACCGTAGGGTGTGGCGCCTCCGTGTCAGGAGCCACTCAAAAAGTCAGCTGAGTGATTTTTTTTAGGAGCAGTTCATTTTGTGAAATGATTTCATCCACAGGTTAAAATTGTCAAAATTGCTACCAAGCTCTTGCGTCTTTGTTTGAAGAAGCCATGGATAAGTTTTATTTTTGAGTGAATGAAGACGTGGATAAGTTCTGTCAGTACAATTAAACAATGTATGTGCACTCTTGTTTTAACATCAGTGCAGACACAAGCGCTCATATTTATGAACATACACTCATTCCTATGAACGCATACACACACACACTACCTCTATAAGCACCTTCGAGAAACTCACCGGCATATTATCTTGAGATTTTACGAAGTCACCATAGGCGCCTCGTAATCGACGAGAACGTCTCCTCCCACAGAACGTGTATCGCCGGAAATCCTAAAATAATTCTAGGATAAATGCAAGCACCAGGATTTGAACCCTGATGGGTCGGGGATAGCATTGTCCACCTAACCATCCAACCACATGTTGGTTCGCAATGTAGGTGCACTTCACGCCCCGGTCAAGCTGGGACAAGGATGTAAGATGGTTGGGTCAAATACATTACTACCAAGCAGGTAAGACAAGGACAAGATGGGATAATTATCTGTATCGTTACCCGTCTTACCCATAAAGACCATAGAGTGAGAGAGGAATGGGCTCCCGCATCGGGTGAGCGTCCCCAGCGGCGCCGCACCTTGATCTCCTTCCCACGATGTCCCCTCCTACCACCGGAAGTACCATGGCACCCTCTCTCTTCTGACCTTCGAAGCTCCGCACCGCCATGACGGTTGCGCCATTTTCTGCTTCAGGGTCCGTGATAGCGCAATGGCCACACCGTCATCGGTGGCCTCTCTGGCTGCGACCATCGCGCTCGTTGCATCCTCCCTTGCCGCCTGCAAGAGTAGTCGGACTGTTCAGGGATGCTTCGCCTTGCGCAAGCTCCCCTCCACACCAACGGTGCTGGTCATCCGGCCTCCGCCGCCAACCGTCCCCGTCCTCCTAGTCGGCACCTCTTCCGGTTGCCGCTGGCGTGCTCTGGGCTCCTCTGCTCGTCCCCAAGTACCGAACCGCTGCTCAGATCTAATCTGGATCAGGGGCTTGTGTCCCAGCCGCCGCAGCCACGTCTTCGCCCTGAGGAGGTCTTTATTAAGGTGCTGGAGGCCCTTCCCACGCCTTCGACACCATCGGCCTGCCCTGATGAACTCCTTTGTCTCTTCTGCGGACGTGGACTGCTCATTAGGCCGGATGCAGCTTGTGTGGGGCTCGTCGAGGAGGCTGCAGACTAGGAGCTCGTCAAGTCTTGTTGTGTGCGGAGGCGCCTCCATCACCCTTGGCTTTCATGCCTCTACGACGTCCCCGTCCACCTGTGTGGCTCAGGAATATGCGTTTTCGTTGCTTCAGAGAAGGCCATCAGGTGGCGGGGTGCATGGAGCCAATCTGGTGTAACCGATGCTTCAGCTTAGGACACGATGTGTGGGATGGCTGCAAGCAGATGAGGACACCGCCTACTGCATGTTCTGCTCAACCACTGGCATGTTCTTGGGCTTCGATTGTCGTGCTTCGACCAACATCTAAGATACATGAGGCCCCTTGAACATGAAGACTCTTTGACATGATTCCTGACCTTCATCGTTGGTTTCTTTGGCTTTCGCCTCGACATATGTGATGCTTTGGTCTGATTTTGCGGTGCACCCGGAGCTGTTGGGCTCTGATCTTCATCACATGACTTCCTCCCAAGTGGAGGACTCAATTAAGCTATGCCATGAGGTCTCTAACTGCTTGCAAGGCTGGCTCGTGCGTGTTGGACGTTTTCTGGAGTGGGTGGAGGTTGCTCTACAAAGGCTTTCTTTTGCACCAGCTCCCTTGGATGAGGTGGGTGTGGATCTCTTTGGTAGTCTCTCACCTCGTGTTGGGTCCAATTCGACACCCCCTGTATTATCAGACTTTGAGGGTGAGACCTCTTCCAAGGTTGTGTCTGATGACCCACAAGTATAGGAGATCAATCGTAGTCGTTTCAATAACTAAGAGAGTCGAACCCAATGAGGAGAAGAAGGAATTGATAGGTGGTTTTTCTCAAAGTATTCTATGCAAGTGTTGTAAGTAGTAGTAACAGATAGTTTTATGGCGAGATAATTCGTAACAAGTAGCTAGCAACAATAGTAACAAAGGTGCGGCAAGGTGGTTCAATCCTTTTTATAGCAAAGGACAAGCCGAAAGTACTTCTTATAATGAGCAAAACATTCTCAAGGACACATGGGAATTTCCTCTAGTTACGTTCATCATATTTAGTTGATTCATGTTCACTACTTGATAATTTGATATGTGGGTGGACCAATGCTAGGGTGTTGTTCTAACTTGAACAATCAACCCACTTAGGATTACCCCTTCTCGCAAGCATTCGCAACTGTATGAAAGAAGAATTAAGCTACACCTAACCATAGCACGAAACATATGGATCCAAACCAGCCCCTTACGAAATAGCGCATAAACTAGGGTTCAAGCTCTATCACTCTCGCAACCCATCATCTACTTACTACTCCATAATGTCTTCCCCTAGGCCCAAACATTGTGAAGTGTCATGTAGATGACGTTCACACGACACCACTAGAGGAAGAACAACATACACAACATCAAAATATTGAACGAATACCAACTTCACATGATTACTTATAACAAGACTTATCTCATGTCCCTAAGAACAAACGAAACTACTCACAAATTATATTCATGTTCATGATTAGGGCATAATAATATGTGATTAACAATCTAAACATATAATCTTCCACCAGATAAACCAACTAGCATCAACTACAAGATATAATCAACACTACTAGCAACCAATAGGTACCAATATGAGGTTTTGAGGCAAAGATTGAATGCAAGAGATGAACTAGGGTTTGAGATGATATGGTGATGGTGAAGATGTTGATGAGGATGAGTCCTCCCATGATGAGAGGAACGTTGGTCACGATGAAGGCTTCGATTTCCCCTCCCGGAGGGAAGTATCCTTGGCGGAATCGCTCCGCCGGAGGGTAAAAGTGCTCATGCCAAGGTTCCGCCTCGAGACGGCGGCGCTTCGTCCCGAAAGTATTTTTCAATTTTTCTTAGGGCAAAAGGCTTCATATAGCATAAGAGGGGCACCAGAGGACTTTTGTGGGCCCCACAAGGGGGCAAGGCGCGCCCTGGTGTCTTATGGGCCCATGTTGAGTCTTCCTTGGTACTTTTTCCTTCCAGTATTTTTTATACATTCCAAAAATATTCTCTGTAAAATTTTAGGTCATTTGGAGCTCTGTAGAATAACTATCTCTGTTGTAGCTCTTTTAGCTCCAGAATTCCAGCGGCCAGCAATTTTCCTCTTCATGTAAACCTTTCATATTAAGAGAGAAAAGGCATTAGAATTGCACCATAAAGTGAAATATTACTGATAAAACATTATCAAAATAACAGTAGGAAAACTATGATGCAAAATGAACGTATCAGTGTCTCCGGTGTTGCAGATCATGCCCGAGCCACATGTGTTGTGCAGGAAATCTGTTTAGCCTCTGCTCATGGAGCAACTCAAGTTGGGATCCCTCTAGGCTCTGGAGGTGGCGTGTTATGCTCACCACTCCCCCGTGGAGCATTTTCGGGTGTTAGCAAGGTCGCACCTGAGCGTTGTGGAGCGCAGAGTTTTAGATGTTGCCGCCCTTCCCTCGCATGTGCCCATTGGGCAGGTCATGCCTATGAGTGACATGACCATTGAACTAGGTATGTTGCCACCTACTCTAGTTCCAGATGATCTCTTCACGAAGGAGCTTTGTGACTTGGTCGCTGATAGCGGCTTGAACTACGTCGGTATTTCCCCAAAGAGGAAGGGACGATGTAGCACAACTACGGTAGGTATTTCCCTCAGTGATGAGACCAAGGTTATCGAACCAGTAGGAGAACCACGCAACACCACATAAACAGCTCCTGCATACAAATAAAAAATACTCGCAACCCGACCTGTAAGGTTGTCAATCCCTTTCGGGTAACGGTGCCACAAATTGGCAAACAGACATGATAAAAATATGATAGATGGGATAAATAGATCTCAGATAAATAAATTGCAGCAAGGTATTTTTTGTATTTTTGGTTTAATAGATCTGAAAATAAAAGCAAAAGAAAATAGATTGCAAAGGAAAATAAATTAAGGAAGAGACCCGGGGCCGTAGTTTTCACTAGTGGCTTCACCCGAGAAAAATAGCAAACGATAGGTGAACAAATTACTGTTGGGCAATTGATAGAAATTCAAATAATCATGACGATATCCAAGCAATGATCATTATATATGCATCACATACAAGAGTAGACTGACTCCTACCTGCATCTACTACTATTACTCCACACATCGACCGCTATCCAACATGCATCTAGTGTATTAAGTTCATGGAGAAACGGAGTAATGCAATAAGAACGATGACATGATGTAGACGAGATATATATATGTAGAAATAGATCCCATCTTGTTATCCTTAGTGTTGGGGAACGTAGTAATTTCAAAAAATTTCCTACGCATACGCAAGATCATGGTGATGCACAGCAACGAGAGGGGAGAGTGTTGTCTACGTACCAACGCAGACCAACTGCGGAAGCGATCACACAACGTAGAGGAAGTAGTCGTACATCTTCCCGATCCGACCGATCCAAGCACCGTTACTCCGGCACCTCCGAGTTCTTAGCACACGTACAGCTCGATGACGATCCCCGGGCTCCGATCCAGCAAAGCGTCGGGGAAGAGTTCCATCAGCACGACGGCGTGGTGAAGATCTTGACGTACTACCGACGCAGGGCTTCTCCTAAGCACTACAACGATATGATCGAGGTGGAATATGGTGGCAGGGGGCACCGCACACGGCTAAGGACCGATCTCAAGGATCAACTTGTGTGCCTTGAGGTGCCCCCTGCCTCCGTATATAAAGGAGCCAAGGGGGAGAGGTGCGCCGGCCAGGAGGAGGGCGCAGGAGGAGTCCTACTCCTACCGGGAGTAGGACTCCCCCCCATCCTATTCCAACTAGGATTCCCAAGGGGGAAAGAGGGAGAGGCGTGGCCGGCCACCTCTCCTAGTCCTAATAGTACTAGGGGAGGGGGGAGGCGCGCAGCCCTTATGGGCAGCCCTTTCACCTTTCCACTAAGGCCCACTAAGGCCCATATGATTCCCGGGGGGTTCCGGTAACCTCCCGGTACTCCGGTAAAATCCCGATTTCACCCGGAACACTTCCAATGTCCAAACATAGGCTTCCAATATATCAATCTTTATGTCTCGACCATTTCGAGACTCCTCGTCATGTCCATGATCACATCCGGGACTCCGAACAACCTTCGGTACATCAAAATGCATAAACTCATAATAACTGTCATCGTAACGTTAAGCGTGCGGACCCTACGGTTCGAGAACAATGTAGACATGACCGAGACACGTCTCCGGTCAATAACCAATAGCGGGACCTGGATGCCCATATTGGCTCCTACATATTCTACGAAGATCTTTATCGGTCAGACCGCATAACAACATACGTTGTTCCCTTTGTCATCGGTATGTTACTTTCCCGAGATTCGATCGTCGGTATTCAATACCTAGTTCAATCTCGTTACCGACAAGTCTCTTTACTCGTTCCATAATACATCATCTCACAACTAACATCTTAGTTACAATGCTTGCAAGGCTTATGTGATGTGTATTACCGAGAGGGCCCAGAGATACCTCTCCGTCAATCGGAGTGACAAAACCTAATCTCGAAATACGCCAACCCAACATGTACCATTGGAGACACCTGTAGTACTCCTTTATAATCACCCAGTTACGTTGTGACGTTTGGTAGTACCCAAAGTGTTCCTCCGGTAAACGGGAGTTGCATAATCTCATAGTTATAGGAACATGTATAAGTCATGAAGAAAGCAAAAGCAACATACTAAACGATCGGGTGCTAAGCTAATGTAATGGGTCATGTCAATCAGATCATTCAACTAATGATGTGACCTCGTTAATCAAATAACAACTCTTTGTTCATGGTTAGGAATTAATCAAATAACAACTCTTTGTCCATGGTTAGGAAACATAACCATCTTTGATTAACGAGCTAGTCAAGTAGAGGCATACTAGTGACACTCTGTTTGTCTATGTATTCACACATGTATTATGTTTCCGGTTAATAAAATTCTAGCATGAATAATAAACATTTATCATGAAATAAGGAAATAAATAATAACTTTATTATTGCCTCTAGGGCATATTTCCTTCAGTCTCCCACTTGCACTAGAGTCAATAATCTAGATCACATCACCATGTGATTAACATCGATAGTTCACATCATCATGTGATTAACACCCATAGTTCACATCGCCATGTGACCAACACCCAAAGGGTTTACTAGATTCAGTAATCTAGTTCACATCGCTATGTGATTAACACCCAAGGAGTACTAAGGTGTGATCATGTTTTGCTTGTGAGAGAATCTTAGTCAACGGGTCTGCCACATTCAGATCCGCATGTATTTTGCAAATTTCTATGTCAACAATGCTCTGCATGGAGCTACTCTAGCTAATTGCTCCCACTTTCAATATGTATCTAGACCGAGACTTAGAGTCATCTAGATTAGTGTCAAAACTTGCATCGGCGTAACCCTTTACGACGAACCTTTTTTTTCACTTCCATAATCGAGAAACATATCCTTATTCCACTAAGGATAATTTTGACCGCTGTCCAGTGATCTACTCCTAGATCACTATCGTACTCCCTTGCCAAACTCAGTGGTAGGGCATACAATAGATCTGGTATACAGCATGGCATACTTTATAGAACCTATGACTGAGGCATAGGGAATGACTTTCATTCTCTTTCTATCTTCTGCCGTGGTCGGGCTTTGAGTCTTACTCAACTTCACACCTTGTAACACAGGCAAGAACCTTTCTTTGACTGTTCCATTTTGAACTACTTCAAAATCTTGTCAAGGTATGTACTCATTGAAAAAACTTATCAAGTGTCTTGATCTATCTCTATAGATCTTGATACTCAATATGTAAGCAGCTTCACCGAGGTCTTTCTTTGAAAAACTCCTTTCAAACACTCCTTTATGCTTTGCAGAATAATTCTACATTATTTCCGATCAACAATATGTCATTCACATATACTTATCAGAAATGTTGTAGTGCTCCCACTCACTTTCTTGTAAATACAGGCTTCACCGCAAGTCTGTATAAAACTATATGCTTTGATCAACTTATCAAAGCGTATATTCCAACTCCGAGATGCTTGCACCAGTCCATAGATGGATCGCTGGAGCTTGCATATTTTTGTTAGTACCTTTAGGATTGACAAAACCTTCTGGTTGCATCATATACAACTCTTCTTTAATAAATCCATTAAGGAATGCAGTTTTGTTTATCCATTTGCCAGATTTCATAAAATGCGGCAATTGCTAACATGATTCGGACAGACTTAAGCATAGATACGAGTGAGAAACTCTCATCGTAGTCAACACCTTGAACTTGTCGAAAACCTTTTGCGACAATTCTAGCTTTGTAGATAGTAACACTACTATCAGCGTCCGTCTTCCTCTTGAAGATCCATTTATCTCAATGGCTTGCCGATCATCGGGCAAGTCAATCCAAAGTCCATACTTTGTTCTCATACATGGATCTATCTCAGATTTCATGGCTTCAAGCCATTTTGCGGAATCTGGGCTCACCATCGCTTCTTCATAGTTCAGGTTCATCATGATCTAGTAGCATGACTTCCAGAACAGGATTACCGTACCACTCTGGCGCGGATCTTACTCTGGTTGATCTACGAGGTTCAGTAGTATCTTGTTCTGAAGTTTCATGATCATCATCATTAGCTTCCTCACTAACTGGTGTAGGTGTCACAGAAACAGTTTTCTGTGATGTACTACTTTCCAATAAGGGAGCAGGTACAGTTACCTCGTCAAGTTCTACTTTCCTCCCACTCACTTCTTTCGAGAGAAACTCCTTCTCCAGAAAGTTTCCAAATTTAGCAACAAAAGTCTTGCCTTCGGATCTGTGATAGAAGGTGTATCCAATAGTTTCCTTTGGATATCCTATGAAGACGCACTTCTCCGATTTGAGTTTGAGCTTATCAGGATGAAACTTTTTCATATAAGCATCGCAACCCCAAACTTTAAGAAACGACAGCTTAGGTTTCTTGCCAAACCATAGTTCACATGGTGTCATCTCAACGGATTTAGATGGTGCCCTATTTAACGTGAATGCAGTTGTCTCTAATGCATAACCCCAAAACGATAGTGGTAGATCGGTAAGAGACATCATAGATTGCACTATATCCAATAAAGTACGGTTATGACGTTCGGACACACCATTATGCTGTGGTGTTCCATGTGGCATGAGTTTGTGAAACTATTCCACATTGTTTTAATTGAAGACCAAAATCGTAACTCAAATATTTGTCTCCGCGATCAGATTGTAGAAACTTTATTTTCTTGTCACAATTTTTTTCCACTTCACTCTGAAATTCTTTGAACTTTTCAAATGTTTCAGACTTATGTTTCATCAAGTAGATATACCCATATCTGCTCAAATCATCTGTGAAGTTCAGAAAATAACAATACTTGCCGTGAGCCTTAACACTCATCGGACCGGATACATCAGTATGTATTATTTCCAATAAGTCAGTTGCTCACTCCGGAGAACGGAGTCTTAGTAACCTTGCCCATGAGGCATGGTTCGCAAGCATCAAGTGATTCATAATCAAGTGATTCCAAAATCCATAAGCATGGAGTTTCTTCATGCGCTTTACACCAATATGACCTAAACGGCAGTGCTACAAATAAGTTGCACTATCATTATTAACTTCGCATCTTTTGGTTTCAATATTATGAATATGTGTATCACTACGATCGAGATCCAATGAAGTTTTATTCATGTAAACAGAACAACAATTATTCTCTGACTTTAATGAATAATCGTATTGCAATAAACATGATCAAATCATATTCATGCTCAACGCAAAAACCAAATAACACTTATTTAGGTTGAACACTAATCCCGAAAGTATAGGGGAGTGTGCGATGATGATCATATCAATCTTGGAACCACTTCCAACACACATCGTCACTTCACCCTTAACTAGTCTCTGTTTATTCTGCAACTCCCGTTTCGAGCTACTAATCTTAGCAACTAAACTAGTATCAAATACTGAGGGGTTGCTATAAACACTAGTAAAGTACACATCAATAACATGTATATCAAATATACTTATGTTCACTTTGCCATCCTTCTTATCTGCCAATCACTTGGGGTAGTTCCGCTTCCAGTGACCAGTCCCTTTGCAGTAGAACCACTTAGTCTCAGGCTTAGGACCAGACTTGGGCTTCTTCACTTGAGCAGCAACTTGCTTGCCGTTCTTCTTGAAGTTCCCCTTCTTCCCTTTGCCCTTTTATTGAAACTAGTGGTCTTGTCTACCATCAACACTTGATGCTCTTTCTTGATTTCTACCTTCGTCGATTTCAACATCACGAAGAGTTTGGGAATCACTTTAGTCATCCCTTGCATATTATATTTCATCACGAAGTTCTACTAACTTGGTGATGGTGACTAGAGAATTCTGTCAATCACTATCTTATCTGGAAGATTAACTCCCATTTGATTCAAGCGATTGTAGTACTCGGACAATCTGGGCACATGCTCACTAGTTGAGAGATTCTCCTCCATCTTTTAGCTATAGAACTTGTTGGAGACTTCATATCTCTCAACTCGGGTATTTGCTTGAAATATTAACTTCAGTTCCTGGAACATCTCATATGGTCCATGACGTTCAAAACGTCTTTGAAGTCCCGATTCTAAGCCGTTAAGCATGGTGCACTAAACTATCAAGTAGTCATCATATTGAGCTAGCCAAACGTTCATAACGTCTGCATCTGCTCCTGCAATAGGTCTGTCACCTAGCGGTGCATCAAGGACATAATTCTTCTGTGCAGCAATGAGGATAAACCTCAGATCACGGATCCAATCCGCATCATTGCTACTAACATCTTTCAACACAATTTTTCCTAGGAACATATCAAAATAAACATATGAAGAGCAACAACGCAAGCTATTGATCTACAACATAATTTGCAAAATACTACCAGGACTAAGTTCATGATAAATTTAAGTTCAATTAATCATATTACTTAAGAACTCCCACTTAGATAGACATCCCTCTAATCTTCTAAGTGATTACGTGATCCAAATCAACTAAACAATAACCGATCATCACGTGAGATGGAGTAGTTTTCAATGGTGAACATCGTTATGTCGATCATATCTACTATATGATTCACGCTCGACCTTTCGGTCTCCGTGTTCCGAGGCCATATCTGCATATGCTAGGCTCGTCAAGTTTAACCTGAGTATTCTGCGTGTGCAAAACTGGCTTGCACCCGTTGTAGATGGACGTAGAGCTTATCACACCCGATCATCACGTGGTGTCTGGGCACGACGAACTTTGGCAACGGTGCATACTCAGGGAGAACACTTCTTGATAATTTTAGTGAGAGATCATCTTATAATGCTACCGTCAATCAAAGCAAGATAAGATGCATAAAAAGATAAACATCACATGCAATCAATATATGTGACATGATATGGCCATCATCATCTTGCGCCTTTGATCTCCATCTCCAAAGTATTGTCATGATCTCTATCGTCACCAGCATGACACCATGATCTCCATCATCTTGATCTATATCAATGTGTCGTCACACGGTCGTCTCGCCAACTATTGCTCTTGCATCTTATGCAATATAGAGACAACCATAAGGCTTTTGCATCTTATGCAATATAGAGACAACCATAAGGCTTTTGCCAGTTGCCGATAACTTTAACAAAACATCATCATCTCATACAACAACTTATATCTCATCACGTTTTGACCATATCACATCACAACATGCCCTGCAAAAACAAGTTAGACGTCCCTCCTACTTTGTTTGTTGCAAGTTTTACGTGCTGCTACGCTTAAGAAGAACCAATCTTACCTACGCATCAAACCACAACGATAAGTTTGTCAAAGTTGGTGCTGTTAACCTTCGGCAAGGACGGCCGTAGCCACACTCGGTTCTATAAAGTGGAGAAACTGTCACCCGCTAGCCACCTTTGTGCAAAGCACGTCGGGAGACCGGTCTTCGCGTAAGCGTACGCGTAATGTCGGTCCGGGTCGCTTCATCCAACAATACCCGCTGCAACCAAAGTATGACATGCCTAGTAAGCAGTATGACATATATCGCCCACAAACTCACTTGTGTTCTACTCGTGCATATAACATCAACACATAAAACCTAGGCTCGGATGCACTGTTGGGGAACGTAGTAATTCAAAAATTTCCTACGCATCACGGCAAGATCATGGGATAACAGACAAGGGAGAGTGTTGTCTACGTACCAAACGCAGACCGACTGCGGAAGCGATCAACACGTAGAGGAAAGTAGTCATACATCTTCCCGATCCGACCGATCCAAGCACCGTTACTTCCGGCACTCCGAGTTCTTAGCACACGTACAGGCTCGAATGACGTCCCCGGCATCCGATCCAGCAAAGCTTCGGGAAGAGTTCCGTCAGCACGACGCGTTGGTGACGATCTGACGTACCGAGCGCAGGGCTCGTAAGACTACAACGATATGACGAGGTGGAATATGTGGCAGGGGCACCGCACACGGCTAAGGACCGATCAAGGATCACTGTGTGTCTTGAGGTGCCCCCTGCCTCCATAATATAAAGGAGCCAAGGGGGAGAGGCGCCGCCAGGAGGGGCGCAGGAGGAGTCCTACTCCTACCGGGAGTAGTCTGCCCCCAATCCTAATTCCAACTAGGATTCTCAGGGGAAAGAGGGAGATGGGTGGCCGGCCACCTCTCCTGTCCCCTAATAGACTAGGGGGGGGAGGCGCGCGGCAGCCCTTATGGGCAGCCCTTTCACCTTTCCACAAGGCCCACTAAGGCCCATAGATTCCCGGGGGTTCCGTAACCTCCCGGTACTCCGGTAAAATCCCGATTTCACCCGGAACACTTCCGATGTCCAAACATAGGCTTCCAATATATCAATCTTTATGTCTCGACCATTTCGAGACTCCTCGTCATGTCCGTGATCACATCCGGGACTCCGAACAACCTTCGGTACATCAAAATGCATAAACTCATAATAACTGTCATCGTAACCTTAAGCGTGCGGACCCTACGGGTTCGAGAACAATGTAGACATGACCGAGACACGTCTCCGGTCAATAACCAATAGCGGGACCTGGATGCCCATATTGGCTCCTACATATTCTACGAAGATCTTTATCGGTCAGACCGCATAACAACATACGTTGTTCCCTTTGTCATCGGTATGTTAACATACGTCATTCCCTTTGTCATTGATATGTTACTTACCCGAGATTCGATCGTCGGTATTCAATACCTAGTTCAATCTCGTTACCGACAAGTCTCTTTACTCGTTCCATAATACATCATCTCACAACTAACATCTTAGTTACAATGCTTGCAAGGCTTATGTGATGTGTATTACCGAGAGGGCCCAGAGATACCTCTCCGTCAATCGGAGTGACAAAACCTAATCTCGAAATACGCCAACCCAACATGTACCATTGGAGACACCTGTAGTACTCCTTTATAATCACCCAGTTACGTTGTGACGTTTGGTAGTACCCAAAGTGTTCCTCCGGTAAACGGGAGTTGCATAATCTCATAGTTATAGGAACATGTATAAGTCATGAAGAAAGCAAAAGCAACATACTAAACGATCGGGTGCTAAGCTAATGGAATGGGTCATGTCAATCAGATCATTCAACTAATGATGTGACCTCGTTAATCAAATAACAACTCATTGTTCATGGTTAGGAAACATAACCATCTTTGATTAACGAGCTAGTCAAGTAGAGGCATACTAGTGACACTTTGTCTATGTATTCACACATGTATTATGTTTTCGGTTAATACAATTCTAGCATGAATAATAAACATTTATCATGATTATAAGGAAATAAATAATAACTTTATTATTGCCTCTAGGTCATATTTCCTTCATCATCGTCATCTCGCCAGTCCTCGAAGCCGGCCCCGAGCCCGGACCCGCCTGCGTCGCCGCCTTCCCCCGCGACGTCGTCTTCCATGGCAGCCGCCCCCAGGTCTGGGTCGTCTACATCGTCCATCGTATGGTCGGGGAGGAACTGGCGTTCCACCCCTGCGGCCCCGGCTGCTGGCGGAAGCATGAGGTTCTGCCAAAGAAAGGCCGGCTGGTCAGGAGTCGGCCACCATGAACTCGGCAACGAGCAAAGAGAAAGAGGAAGAGAAACTTACCACCGGCGGAGGATTGGCGTGAGAGTACGGCACCTTGCCATACTGCCACTCCTCGGTGAGCTTGCAGTTGGAAATGTAGTTCACCATGTAAGACACCTCGGCGTGAGGCATCTCCTTGGTGCTTAGCCGGCACGGGTCGAAGCGGCCGCTCATCTGACAGATCATATGAGGTCTGCCCTGGAGCGGGAGCACCCGGCGCTCCACGAAGGCGGCCACCAGGTCGGCCCCGGACAGACCCTCCGACTGGATCATCACCCGGAGCCGGGCAACGGAGGCGGACCCATCCGGAGACAGCGACTTGGACCGAAAGGACCATGAAGGCTGCCTCCCAGCCGGCGGGCTGGCTATGTAAGCCGGCAGGTTGACGAAGTCGCCTTGTGGAGCAATATTCTTCACGTAAAAGTAGGACTTCTACCAGAGCTTCACCGACTAGATCAGCGGGATGAGCGGAAACGGGTTGTTGTCGCTCGCCCTCTGCATGGCGATGAAGGCACCACATGGGGCGGGCACACCCGTGACGACGGTGTCAAGCTTGCACTGAAGGAACTCTCCCCACAGTTCAAGAGTGGGGAGGACGCCGAGAAAACCCTCGCACAGGATGACGAAGGACGACAGCAGCATCACCGTGTTGGGAGTGAGGTGATGCGGCTGGAGATGATAAAATTCAAGGAATGAGCGGAGGAACCCGCTCACCGGCAGGACGAAGCCGCGCAGGTAGTGCGAGCGGAAGATTACCTGCTCGTCCTCTTCTGGCGCCGGCGAGATCTCCCTCCCCGGCGCGAGGCGGACCCGTACGAGATCCGCGCCCGGCAACTGCCGCGTCCGACGGAGGAAGTCGACGTGGTCGTCATGAACATTGGAGCCGTCCCAGGAGCTCGACAATGCCATGGGGGCGGCGGTGCGGCGAGAAAGGTATGACGAAAGGAGGGCGCACAACCCAACTGCGACGAAGCGATGGCGAGCCAAGAAGATTGGCAGGAAGGCCGAGCGGTGGCAGATAGCTGTCGTGACGAGAGGAGGAAGAAGAAGGAGGGGGCGGAGCGAGGGAGTGCGCGCGAGAGTTTGGCGTTCCCCTCCTCTCCCCCAACTTATAGCCTCGTGCGGCGAAACCAAGGAGGCAGGACGTGGGGGGATGTGGGATTAACTGCACCCACTCCCCCACGCCCCTCGATTATTGCGCCATTACGGCGTGGGGAAACCGTTGCTGGGGCGCGCGCGGTCCGTCCAGGCCGCAGAAGATCCGCGCGTGGGCCAAGGCCCTCTAGTGGCGGGCACCAGACTACGGCGGCGTCCCGTCGCGCGCGTGGGCTGGCAGGCCCCTCCAACCAGAGGATGCCACGTGGCGCGCAGACGGCGAGCTGTCAGCTCACAGCCAGACTCGCGCGCCGACTGGCACTCGCCTTCAAGCTTCGAGATCTCTGGGAGACGGAGCGCCTAGTCGAAGCCGGCCCCTAGTTCCTGGCTCCTCAAGATAGGAAGCTGACTGAGCTCCTCGACTTTTTTCGACCTCGGAGCCCAACCAGCTTCGGGGACTACTGTCGGAGTAAATGACCATGGGTAGCCTAGCCGGCTTCCCCTGGCCCTTCAGAAAAATTACAGGCCGAACAAGCCTCCAAGCATCCAAGACACGGGGTCGCCTTCCCCTAGCCGGCTACCTCTCAAACCGGCTGCGCAAAGGCGGCCCAGCCCTGAAATCCTTGAGAAAACAAGACCACGAGAAGGCCGACTTCCAGAAGCCGGCCATAGAAGGGCCGACTCCCAGGAGCCGGCCCCTCAGCAGGCGGCTGAGATCTTGCCCTCAGAGTCTGCACCCACATAACGGCGACAAGACGGGGCGTGGCTACAATAAAGCCTGCCACCCCCGAATCCCGGCGCACGCATGGCCACAATGCACTGTATGAGGCAGCCATCCCCGTCTGGCGCGACACTGTAGCCACGATGATTGTGACGTCACCCACGGCGAGCAGTCAGTACAACCCGTGGGTGGCGGGCCCCCTCGGTCAGGGAGATCCCAAAGGTGGCCAGGCTTCCCACAGTCGGCCAAGGGTATGGCCGGCTTCCAACAGCCGGCCAGCTCTCTCCCTCCAAGGAGGTACTTCATTAAGGAGACAAGAGAAGGTAAGGCTACAGTGATGAGCCACCTCGCAGCGGCACTATAGCCATTCTTACCATGACAAAGCCATCGTCACCAGGGGCAAGGTAACAGTAACCATCCCCCGACAAGACCCCCGAGCGGTGGGGCCGGCCTGTCGACCAAAGGGTCGGCAGCCGGTGGGCCCACCGGTCGGCGGGCCACACCAGTCGGCGGAGAAGCCGGCGGGCGTAGACACAGACGGTCAGGGCCCACGCCTCGCCGGATTACCATTGTACCCCTGGGGGGTAGGCCTATATAAACCCCCCAGGGTTCCCATGCAGGGGAGATCACTCTTTGGATAGATTTTAGACAGCACAAGGAGAAGAGGAGCGGGCTCGCCTGGCCCTCCTTCATCCTTTCACTGAACAGCTCAAGGAGCATTCTGTAGCTACCCATCGAGCTAGTGATCATGCGGAGATCCCGCAGAGCAGCATTAGGGGTGTTATCTCCACGGAGAGCCCTGAAGCTGGGTAAGATTCGCTGGCGTGCATGTCTTCGCCTTATCCCGTTTCCAGGCACCGGCGATGTTTTATTGGCTCCCACAATGATAAGCCATGCATTGGCATATGTCGCACCAACCACCCGACAGATACATACGTGTCGGTTCCCCTTCTGTCACTGGGATCAAGAACCGTAAGATCGAACCCATCACAAAGCACCTCTTCCCATTGCAAGATAAATATATCAAGTTGGCCAAACAAAATCCAGATATCGGAGAAGAAATACGAGGCTATAAGCAATCATGCATATAAGAGATCAAAGAAGACTCAAATAACTTTCATGGATAAAAAGAAATAGATCTGATCATAAACTCAAAGTTCATCGGATCCCAACAAACACACCGTAAAAGAATTACATCATATGGATTTCCAAGAGACCATTGTATTGAGAATTAAACGAGAGAGAGGAAGCCATCTAGCTACTAACTACGGACCTGAAGGTCTACAAAGAACTATTCATGCATCATCGGAGAGGCACCAATGGACATGATGAATCCCTCTGTGATGATGTCTAGATTGGATCTGGTGTTTCTGGAACTTGCGGTGGCTGGAATTAATTTTTGTCAACTCCCCAAGGGTTTCTGGAATATTGGGGTATTTATAGAGCAAAGAGGCAGTCCGGGGGGCACCCGAGGTGGGCACAACCCACCAGGGCACGCCTGGGTCTCTAGGCGTTCCCTGGTCGGTTGTGATCCCTTCGGAGCACCCCCTAGGCGCTTCTCCGGCCCAATGGATGTCTTCTAGTCCAAAAAAATCCACAAAAAGTTTTGCTCCGTTTGG
This sequence comes from Triticum urartu, assembly GCF_003073215.2. Taxonomy (NCBI): domain Eukaryota; kingdom Viridiplantae; phylum Streptophyta; class Magnoliopsida; order Poales; family Poaceae; genus Triticum; species Triticum urartu. The sequence continues at coordinate 654,206,451 of NC_053023.1, read as the reverse complement.
TATTGATTTCCTGCAATGTAAAAAACATGCAAAAAACAGCAAATCGCACTTGACACTATGTCAATAGGTTAGTACCAAAAAATGATATAAAATTATTATAAAGCATCCAAGAATGATAATATAACAGCATGGAACAATAAAAAATTATAGATACGTTGGAGACGTATCAGCATCCACAAGCTTAATTCCTGCTCGTCCTCGAGTGGGTAAATGATAAAAACAGAATTTTTGATGTGTAATGCTGCCTAACATGTCATCTCATATTATTTTCTTTATAGCATGGACATTTGGACTTTTATATGATTCAAAGCAATAGTCTAGTTTTGACATGAGACTTAAATATTCAATCATATCAACAAGAAACCACGTATTTCAAAATATCAACGCTAAAATAAGCTATCCCTAGCCCATCATGCTCAATCATTGATCCATTCATGAAACACACTCACATATTAGCTACATCCAATGCTCAAGTATGATCATAGTGCCTCCTAGTTGGTGCTTTATAAGAGAAGATGGAGACTCAAATTAAAAATAAAAATTGCATAAAGTAAAAGAAAGGCCCTTCGTGGAGGGAAGTAGGGATTTGTAGAGGTGCCAGAGCTCAAAGCAAAAATTGAGGGATAAAAACATTTTGATAGGCATACTTTTCCCACCAACGAAAACGACTTAGAGTTCCCCACACTTTCCATGCTAGATATATCATAGGCGGTTCCCAAACAGAAATTAAAGTTTATTCCTTTTTCCACCATACTTTCACTTTCCATGGCTAACCGTATCTACGGGTGCCTTCCATACCAACACTTTCCTAGGAATTTATTATTTGACAACATAAAGTAAATTCATTTTCATTTCGGGCTGGGCATCCCTAATACCTTTGCCTTACTCTCGTGAAATGACAAGTGAATAAACACTCATCATGAGAATAACACATCTAGCATGGAAAATGTCGGCCACCCCTCACCGCCTCGCGAGCGGTACGAGCACACAAAAGAGAAATTTATTTTGAAAATTAGAGATGACACATACAAATTTGCTTAGAACTGCAAAAGAATACCGCATATAGGTAGGTATAGTGGACTCATATGGCAAATCTGGTTTAAAGGATTTTGGATGCACAAGTAGTGATCATACTTAGTGCAAAATGAAGGCTAGCAAAAGATTGAGAAGCGACCAACCAAGAAACGAATAATCTCATAAGCGAGCATTAAGCATAATTAACACCGAATAATGCACCACAAGTAGGATGTAATTTCATTGCACAACTATTGACTTTCGTGCTTGCATAGGGAATCACAAACCTTAACACCAATATTCTTACTAAAGCATAATTACTCATCAACATGACTCACATATAATATCATCATATCTCAAAACTATTACAAGGAATCAAGTTTATTTTGTCCAATGATCTTCTTGGATATCCATCAAAGAGGAAGGGATGATGCAGCATAGCTATGGTAGGTATTTCCCCAAAGAGGAAGGGATGATGCAGCACAGCTACGGTAGGTATTTCCCTCAGTGATGAGACCAAGGTTATCGAACCAGTAGGAGAACCACGCAACACCATGTAAACAGCTCCTGCACACAAATAACAAATACACGCAACATGACGTGTAAAAGGGGTTGCCAATCACTTTCGAGTAACGATGCCACAAATTGGCAAATGGACATGATAAAAATATGATAGATGGGATAAATAGATCTCGGATAAATAAATTGCAGCAAGGTATTTTTGTATTTTTGGTTTAATAGATCTAAAAATAAAAGCAAAGGAAAATAGATCGCAAAGGCAAATAAATTAAGGAAGAGACCCGGGGCCGTAGTTTTCACTAGTGGCTTCACTCGAGAAAAATAGCAAACGGTGGCTGAACAAATTACTATTGGGCAATTGATTGTTGGGGAACGCAGTATTTCAAAAATTTCACCTACGATCACGTAAGATCTATCTAGGAGATGCATATCAACAAGACGGGAGAGTGTGTCCACGTACCCTCGTAGACCGCAGTGGAAGCGTTTAGTAACGCGGTTGATGTGGTCGAACGTCTTCATGATCCAACCAATCCAAGTACCAAACATACGGCACCTCCGTGTTCAGCACACGTTTAGCATAATGACGTCCCTCGAGCTCTTGATCCAGTTGAGGACGAGGGAGAGTTCCGTCAGCACGATGGCGTGGCGACGGTGATGATGAAATTACCGGCGCAGGGCTTCACCTAAGCACTATGACAATATGACCGAGGTGTTAAACTATGGAGGGGGCACCGCACATGGCTAAGAGATTGTCTGTTGTGCTTTGGGGTGCCCCTGCCCCCATATATAAACGAGGGAGGAGTGATACGTCTCCAACGTATCTATAATTTTTGATTGTTCCATGCTATTATATATTCTGTTTTGGATGTTTAATGGGCTTATTTATACACTTTTATATTATTTTTGGGACTAACCTATTAACCGGAGGCCCAGCCCAAATTGCTATTTTTTGCCTATTTTAGTCTTTCACAGAAAAAGAATATCAAACGGAGTCCAAACGGAATGAAACCTTCGGGAGCGTGATTTTTGGAACAAACGTGATCCAGAGGACTTGGAGTGGACGTCAAGCAATCAACGAGGAGGCCATGAGGCAGGGGGCGCGCCTACCCCCTGAGCGTGCCCCCCACCCTCGTGGGCCCCTCGTGGCTCCACCGACCTACTTCTTCCTCCTATATATACCTACGTACCCTGGAAACATCAGCGAGCACCACGAAAATCTAATTCCACCGCCGCAACCTTCTGTACCCGTGAGATCCCATCTTGGGGCCTTTTTCGGCGCTCCGCCGGAGGGTGCATTGGTCATGGAGGGCTTCTACATCAACACCATAGCCTCTCCGATGATGTGTGAGTAGGTTACCTCAGACCTTCGGGTCCATAGTTATTATCTAGATGGCTTCTTCTCTCTCTTTGGATCTCAATACAAAGTTCTCCTCAATTCTCTTGGAGATCTATTTGATGTAATCTTCTTTTGCGGTGTGTTTGTCGAGATCCGATGAATTGTGGGTTTATGATCAAGACTATCTATGAACAATATTTGAATCTTC